>NC_134363.1:182199260-182295340 GCF_048569485.1 Anomaloglossus baeobatrachus | reverse complement strand
CTGGTGCAGTCACTGTGTATATACATTACATTACTGATCCTGAGTTACATCTTGTATTATACTCCAGAGCTGCACTCACTATTCTGCTGGTGCAGTCACTGTGTACATACATTACATTACTGATCCTGAGTTACATCCTGTATTATACTCCAGAGCTGTACTCACTATTCTGCTGGTGCAGTCACTGTATACATACATTACATTACTGACCCTGAGTTACTGTATTATACTCCAGAGCTGCACTCCACTATTCTGCTGGTGCAGTCACTGTGTACATACATTACATTACTGATCCAGAGTTACCTCCTGTATTATACTCCAGAGCTGCACTCACTATTCTGCTGGTGCAGTCACTGTGCACATGCATTACATTACTGATCCTGAGTTACATCCTGTATTATACTCCAGAGCTGCACTCACTATTCTGCTGGTGCAGTCACTGTGTACATACATTACATTACTGATCCAGAGTTACCTCCTGTATTATACTCCAGAGCTGCACTCACTATTCTGCTGGTGCAGTCACTGTGCACATGCATTACATTACTGATCCTGAGTTACATCCTGTATTATACTCCAGAGCTGCACTCACTATTCTGCTGGTGCAGTCACTGTGCACATACATTACTGATCCTGGAGAAACTCTCATACATAGATCAGCTGGTCACGCCTCTTAATATGATAATTTTATAGCCGGTAGTCATAATAGTTAAGGTGTAAGATATTAATGTGTCTTATTGATTAAACAGGAAGATGACACTGTCTGAGTGACAGCTCATAATGATCCAAAAATCCCGATCTGAACCAGAAGAGGCCGCTCTGCAGCAGGACCCGATCCCACCCGGAGCCCAGAGACACCAGTATGGTTGTGTCACCTACGTATTGCAAAGTATCAAGATCTAGAACTTGTTGGTAAAACATTGGTAACGTTCTACCTGTTGTGCACAATGAGGAGGCCGAAAAGGAGCGTTACCTCCCCGCACCAGGAACGAGGCACTATGCTGAGCACAAGGACAGCGCCTCATCGTGCTGCCTCACTACCTACTTGAGAAGTTCCTAAAATATTGTCTGATTTGTCCCAATTATTTTATTTAAATGCAGTGAGATCGATTTTTTATTTTGTGAATAGTTGTGAATATAATGATTACAGTGATCGTATCGCCTGCTGTGTACAGATGCCACAAGCCACGGACTACAAGTAGCAGCAAAACCCCCGATGATTGACAAGTGATGTTGTTTGGATTGAGGTTTTTTTATTTTGTAAATTTTGTATTTAATTAAATCCGACCTTTTAAAACATTTTTCAGTGTTTATTACTCTTCATAATAATGTGTATTGTGCTGGAGATCATTGTGTGTGTATAATCCTAATACCCACACTTATGGCTGAAAGTGCTGGCACCCCTGAAATTGTTCCAGAAGATTAACGTTTTCTCCCAGAACATTATTATACACGTTTCTCCCCTTGGTGTAAATTGGAACAACCCAAAAAACTGAGGGAAAAAAAGGCAAACGTTAAATAATAAATAATAATAATTTGACACACAACCCCAAAAATTTACTGAACAAAATTGTTGTCCCTCTTAACTTAAGTTAGTTGCTCACCCTTTACCCTTTGGAATAAATAACTAATCAGTCGCTTCCTATACCCGTTCACAAGCTTCTTCCTCCTCTCTCACCTGGAATTTTGGACTCTTCTTTTATAAACGTCTCCGGGTCGCTCATATTTGAAGGTGACCTCTCTTTTTTTTCACTCCTCTCCCCCCCTCCCTCTTCCCCCCTCCTCTCCTCCCCCTCTTCCCCCCCTCCTCTCCTCCCCCTCTTCCCCCTCCTATCTCCTCCCCCTCTTCCCCCTCTTCTCCTCCCCCTCTTCCTCCTCTTCTCCTCCCCCTCTTCTCCTCCCCCTCTTCCCCCTCTTCCCCCTCTTCTCCCCCTCTCCCCCCCTCCTCTCCTCCCCCTCCTCTCCTCCCCCTCTTCCCCACCTCCTCTCCTCCCCCTCTTCCCCCCTCCTCTCTCCTCCCCCCTCTTCCCCCTCCTCTCTCTCCTCCCCCTCTTCCCCCTCCTCTCTCTTCCCCCTCCTCTTCTCCCCCTCTTCCCCCTCTTCTCCTCCCCCTCTTCCCCCTCTTCTCCTCCCCCTCTTCCTCCTCTTCTCCTCCCCCTCTTCCCCCTCCTCTCCCCACCTCTTCCCACCTCTTTCCCCCCTCTCCTCTTCCCCCCTCTTTCCCCCGTAAGAAATAAATAACTGAAAATTGGGGTGTGCAATATTATTCGTCCCCTTTACTTTCAGTGCAGCAAACTAATCCAATGTTGTCCTAAATGACTGATGCTGATAAATATAAGCCCCTGTGTGTAATCAAGTCTCCGTATAATGCCCCTGCTCTGTGATAGTCTCAGTGTTCTGTGTAAAGCACAGAGAGCATCATGAAGACCAAGGAACACAACAGGCAGGTCCAGGATACTGTTGTGGAGACGTTTAAAGCTGGATTTGGCTACAAAAATTTTTACAAAACTACACATCCCAAGGAGCACTGTGCAAGCGATCATATTGAAATGGAAGGAGCATCATACCACTGCAAATCTAGCAAGACCCGGCCGTCCATCCAAACTGTCATCTCACACAAGGAGAAGACTGATCAGAGATGCAGCCAAGAGGCCCATGATCCCTCTGGATGAACTGCAGAGATCTACAGCTGAGGTGGGAGAGTCTGTCCATAGGACAACAATCAGCCGTACACTGCACAAATCTGGCCTTTATGGAAGAGTGGCAAGAAGAAAGCAATTTTCAAAAATATCCATAAAAAGTGTTGTTTAAAGTTTGCCACAAGCCACCTGGGAGACACCAAAGATGTGGAAGAGGGGGGCTCTGGTCAGATGAAACCAAAAATGGAACTTTTTAGGCACAATGCCAAACGATATGTTTGGCGTAAAAGCAACACAGCTCATCACCCTGAACACACCATCCCCCACTGTCAAACATGGTGGTGGCAGCATCATGGTTTGGGCCTGCTTTTCTTCAACAGGGACAGGGAAGATGGGTAAAATTGATGGGAAGATGGATGGAGCCAAATACAGGACCATTCTTGAAGAAAACCTGTTGGAGTCTGCAAAAGACCTGAGACTGGGACGGAGATTTGTCTTCCAACAAGACAATGATCCCAAACATAAAGCAAAATCTACAATGGAATGGTTCACAAATAAACATATCCAGGTGTTAGTATGGCCAAGTGTAACTATTATAATATTGCCCCTATGTAGAAAAATATAACTACTATAATACTGCCTCCATGTACAAGAATATAACTATTATAATACTGCTCCTATGTACAAGAATATAAATACTATAATACTGCCCCTATATACAAGAATATAACTACTATAATACTGCTCCTATGTACAGGAATATAAATACTATAATACTGCCTCTATATATAAGAATTTAACTACTATAATACTGCCCCTTATGTACAAGAATATAACTGCGATAATACTGCCTCTATGTACAAGAATATAACCACAATAATACTGCCCCTATATGCAAGAATATAACTACTATAATACTGCCCCCCTATGTAGAAGAATAGAACTACTATAATACTGCCCCCTATGTACAAGACTATAACTACTATAATACTGCCCCCTATGTACAAGAATATAACTACTATAATACTGCCCCCTATGTACAAGAATATAACTACTATAATACTGCCCCCTATGTACAAGAATATAACTGCTATAATACTGCTCCTATGTACAAGAATATAACTACTATAATACTGCCCCCTATGTACAAGAATATAACTACTATAATACTGCCCCTATGTACAAGAATATAACTACTATAATACTGCCCCTATGTACAAGAATGTAACTATTATAATACTGCCCCCTATGTACAAGAATATAACTGCGATAATACTGCCTCTATGTACAAGAATATAACCACAATAATACTGCCCCTATATGCAAGAATATAACTACTATAATACTGCCCCCTATGTAGAAGAATAGAACTACTATAATACTGCCCCCTATGTACAAGACTATAACTACTATAATACTGCCCCCTATGTACAAGAATATAACTACTATAATACTGCCCCCTATGTACAAGAATATAACTACTATAATACTGCCCCTATGTACAAGAATATAACTGCTATAATACTGCCCCTATGTACAAGAATATAACTGCTATAATACTGCTCCTATGTACAAGAATATAACTACTATAATACTGCCCCCTATGTACAAGAATATAACTTCTATAATACTGCTCCTATGTACAAGAATATAACTACTATAATACTGCCCCTTATGTACAAGAATATAACTACTATAATACTGCCCCTATGTACAAGAATATAACTACTATAATACTGCCCCTATGTACAAGAATATACTATAATACTGCCCCTATGTACAAGAATATAACTACTATAATACTGCCCCCTATGTCCAAGAATATAACTACTATATTACTGTCCCCTATATACAAGAATATAACTACTATAATACTGCCCCCCTATGTACAAAAATATAACTGCTATAATACTGCCCCTATGTACAAGAATATAACTGCTATAATACTGCTCCTATGTACAAGAATATAACTACTATAATACTGCCCCTATGTACAAGAATATAACTACTATAATACTGCCCCCTATGTACAAGAATATAACTACTATAATACTGCCCTCTATGTACAAGAATATAACTGCTATAATACTGCCCCTATGTACAAGAATATAACTACTATAATACTGCTCCTATATACAAGAATATAACTACTATAATACTGCTCCTATGTACAAGAATATAACTACTATAATACTGCCCCCTATGTACAAGAATATAACTACTATAATACTGCCCCTATATACAAGAATATAACTACTATAATAATGCCCCTATGTAGAAGAATATAACTACTATAATACTGCCCCTATGTACAAGAATATAACTACTATAATACTGCCCTCCTATATACAAGAATATAACTACTATAATAATGCCCCCTATGTACAAGAATATAACTTCTATAATACTGCTCCTATGTACAAGAATATAACTACTATAATACTGCCCCTTATGTACAAGAATATAACTACTATAATAATGCCCCTATGTAGAAGAATATAACTACTATAATACTGCCCCTATGTACAAGAATATAACTACTATAATACTGCCCTCCTATATACAAGAATATAACTGCTATAATACTGCTCCTTCTATATGTACAAGAATATAACTACTATAATACTGCCCCTTATGTACAAGAATATAACTACTATAATACTGCCCCTATGTACAAGAATATAACTACTATAATACTGCCCCTATGTACAAGAATATACTATAATACTGCCCCTATGTACAAGAATATAACTACTATAATACTGCCCCCTATGTCCAAGAATATAACTACTATATTACTGTCCCTATATACAAGAATATAACTACTATAATACTGCCCCCTATGTACAAAAATATAACTGCTATAATACTGCCCCTATGTACAAGAATATAACTGCTATAATACTGCTCCTATGTACAAGAATATAACTACTATAATACTGCCCCTATGTACAAGAATATAACTACTATAATACTGCCCCCTATGTACAAGAATATAACTACTATAATACTGTCCCTATATACAAGAATATAACTACTATAATACTGCTCCTATATACAAGAATATAACTACTATAATACTGCTCCTATGTACAAGAATATAACTACTATAATACTGCCCCCTATGTACAAGAATATAACTACTATAATACTGCCCCTATATACAAGAATATAACTACTATAATAATGCCCCTATGTAGAAGAATAATAACTACTATAATACTGCCCCTATGTACAAGAATATAACTACTATAATACTGCCTCCTATATACAAGAATATAACTACTATAATAATGCCCCCTATGTACAAGAATATAACTACTATAATACTGCCCCCTATGTACAAGAATATAACTACTATAATACTGCTCCCTATGTACAAGAATATAACTACTATAATACTGCTCCTATGTAGAAGAATATAACTACTATAATACTGCTCCTATGTAGAAGAATATAACTACTATAATACTGCCCCCTATGTACAAGAATATAACTACTATAATACTGCCCCTATATACAAGAATATAACTACTATAATAATGCCCCTATGTAGAAGAATATAACTACTATAATACTGCTCCTATGTAGAAGAATATAACTACTATAATACTGCCCCCCTATGCACAAGAATATAACTACTATAATACTGCTCCCTATGTAGAAGAATATAACTACTATAATACTGCCCCCTATGTACAAGAATATAACTACTATAATACTGCTCCCTATGTACAAGAATATAACTACTATAATACTGCTCCCTATGTACAAGACTATAACTACTATAATAATGCCCCTATGTAGAAGAATATAACTACTATAATACTGCTCCTATGTACAAGAATATAACTACTATAATACTGCCCCCTATGTACAAGAATATAACTACTATAATACTGCCCCTATATACAAGAATATAACTACTATAATAATGCCCCTATGTAGAAGAATATAACTACTATAATACTGCTCCTATGTACAAGAATATAACTACTATAATACTGCCCCCTATGTACAAGAATATAACTACTATAATACTGCTCCCTATGTAGAAGAATATAACTACTATAATTCTGTTTTCATTGTAACATGAAAGTAGTGGGTATCCCCTTGAATTCCGGTGCATTTATTAACTAGTCACCCCTTTTTCATTTTGTGGGGGATTAAATGCCGCTGTGATTTCGGTATGTGAGGTCTGGTGCAGCGTCCGGGCTCAGCTGTGACCCTGCCATTTTCAACTTCAAAGCTTGTGCTCCATTATCCCGCACATTGTCCTCACAATCACATTCTGGATCCATCATTATCTTCAATGTAACAATTGTATTTGTAAACAACTTGATCCCTTGTACTGTGTAACATCTGTGTCTCCTCCCTGTGCGCAGCACTCAGCCGTGGTTATAATTCTGAAGATTATGACCTTGTGCTGGGCTTGTGCTCATACTCCGCAGCCATCCTGGAGAATCCGAGCCACAGGTTAAACTATAGAACAGCTTATTTCTAGCCATCTTTCATGTCCCTCACAGTAATTATGGTTCTTTTCTGGAATGAGAATAACATGCAGTATATAAATAGCCATCTGTTAACGGACCCGTTCTACATAGGCTCCAATGTTAAAAAAAATAAAAAAAACTAAACTGAACTGGCAGACCTCAGAAAAGGAATACAAAAAGATTATTTTTCAGTAACTTTTAAAATCTTAAATGGGGGGGGAGGAAACCACTCGCCCTACACATTTCAAGCTCTAGTGAAACGTATTGGCATATTTTATTTTTTTTATCCCCCCTATTGATATTTTGTTAGTTACTAAAAAATGTTTTTATAATCCTTTTCCATTGCTGTTGCTGGATGTCTTTCCCTTTTCCATCGTGATTGTTAAATGTCTTTCCCTTTGTGCGCTGTGGTTGCTGGACCTCTTTCCCTTTTCCATTGCGGTTGCTGGATGTCTTTCCCTTTTTGCGTTGCTATTGCCAGATGTCTTTCCCTTTTTCCGTTGCTATTGCCAGATGTCTTTCCCTTTTTCCGTTGCTATTGCCAGATGTCTTTCCCTTTTTGCGTTGCTATTGCCAGATGTCTTTCCCTTTTCCGTTGCTATTGCCAGATGTCTTTCCCTTTTTCCGTTGCTATTGCCAGATGTCTTTCCCTTTTTCCGTTGCTATTGCCAGATGTCTTTCCCTTTTTTGCGTTGCTATTGCCAGATGTCTTTCCCTTTTTTGCGTTGCTATTGCCGGATGTCTTTCCCTTTTTTGCGTTGCTATTGCCTGATGTCTTTCCCTTTTTTGCGTTGCTATTGCTGGATGTCTTTCCCTTTTTGCGTTGCTATTGCTGGATGTCTTTCCCTTTTTCCGTTGCTATTGCCAGATGTCTTTCCCTTTTTTGCGTTGCTATTGCCAGATGTCTTTCCCTTTTTTGCGTTGCTATTGCCAGATGTCTTTCCCTTTTTTGCGTTGCTATTGCCGGATGTCTTTCCCTTTTTTCCGTTGCTATTGCCAGATGTCTTTCCCTTTTTCCGTTGCTATTGCCAGATGTCTTTCCCTTTTTTGCGTTGCTATTGCCAGATGTCTTTCCCTTTTTTGCGTTGCTATTGCCGGATGTCTTTCCCTTTTTTGCGTTGCTATTGCTGGATGTCTTTCCCTTTTTGCGTTGCTATTGCTGGATGTCTTTCCCTTTTTCCGTTGCTATTGCCAGATGTCTTTCCCTTTTTTGCGTTGCTATTGCCAGATGTCTTTCCCTTTTTTGCGTTGCTATTGCCAGATGTCTTTCCCTTTTTTGCGTTGCTATTGCCGGATGTCTTTCCCTTTTTGCGTTGCAGTTGCTGAATGTCTTTCCCTTTTTGCGTTGCTGTTGCCGGATGTCTTTCCCTTTGTGCGCTGTGGTTGCTGGATGTCTTTCCCTTTTCCGTTGCGTTGCCGGATGTCTTTCCCTTTTTGCGTTGCAGTTGCTGGATGTCTTTCCCTTTTTGCGTTGCTGTTGCCGGATGTCTTTCCCTTTGTGCGCTGTGGTTGCTGGATGTCTTTCCCTTTTCCATTGCGAGAGAGTGGAGCCAGCACGATCTGAAATTGGCATGCATCATATAAAAAGTGCAAATTCACACATTTATTCCAACTGTACTGTAATATAAATGAGATTTTTAGCAAATAATTGATCAATTCTTTGAGCCACCCCTGCCAACGTCACGGCAAATCTCAATAGGGGGGTCCTACTCTACATTCTGTATTTCATGTGCCATGCGGCCTCCTAGATAAAATTAAAAGCAGAACCATAATGGAGCACACATACCTGTAACCTGTATATAACCGCTTCTATGTTGCAAAAGAGGCAATTGTGGATAGAGGCCAGCCCAGGTCCCAGCATGTGGAGCAAGCTCTACACATACCAGGACTATATCAGAACTGACCCTCCCAGTGCCAGACAGCAACCATTGATAAAGGCGGACCAGATCCAAGTATGGATCCTTTTCCATTGCGGTTGCTGAATGTCTTTCCGTTTCCGGATGTCTTTCCCTTTTTGTGTTGTGGTTGCTGCATGTCTTTTCCTTTTTGCGCTGTGGTTGCCTGATGTCTTTCCCTTTTTGCGCTGTGGTTGCTGGATGTCTTTCCCTTTTTGCGTTGCGGTTGCTGGATGTCTTTCCATTTTCCATTGTGGTTGCTGGATGTCTTTCCCTTTTCCGTTGCTGTTTCTGGATGTCTTTCCCTTTTCAGTTGCTGTTGCTGGATGTCTTTCCCTTTTCCGTTGCTGTTGCTGGATGTCTTTTCCGTTGCTGTTGCTGGATGTTTTTCCCTTTTCCGATGCTGTTGCTGGATGTCTTTTTCGTTGCTGTTGCTGGATGTCTTTCCCTTTTCCATTGTCATTGCTGGATGTCTTTCCCTTTTCCATTGCGGTTGCTGGATGTCTTTCCCTTTTCCATTGCGGTTGCTGGATGTCTTTCCCTTTTCCATTGCGGTTGCTGGATGTCTTTCCCTTTTCCATTGCGGTTGCTGGATGTCTTTCCCTTTTCCATTGCGGTTGCTGGATGTCTTTCTCTTTTCCATTGTCATTGCTGGATGTCTTTCCCTTTTTCATTGCGGTTGCTGGATGTCTTTCCCTTTTTGCGTTGCGGTTGCTGGATGTCTTTCCCTTTTCCGTTGCTGTTGCTGGATGTCTTTCCGCTTTTCCATTGAGGTTGCTGGATGTCTATCTCTTTTCTGTTGCTGTTGCTGGATGTCTTTCCCTTTTCCGTTGCTGTTGCTGGATGTCTTTCCCTTTTCCGTTGCTGTTGCTGGATGTCTTTCCCTTTTCTGTTGCTGGATGTCTTTCCCTTTTCCGTTGCTGTTGCTGGATGTCTTTCCGCTTTTCCGTTGCGGTTGACGGATATCTTTCCCTTTTTCCGTTGCTGGATGTCTCTCCCTTTTCTGTTGCTGTTGCTGGATGTCTCTCCCTTTTCTGTTGCTGTTGCTGAATGTCTTTCCGCTTTTCCGTTGCAGTTGACGGATGTCTTTCTCCCTTTTTCCGTTGCTGTTGCCGGATCCTTATTAGGCCGGTGTTACAATAGTGAGTGACTCGCGTGAGACTCGAGTTACATCACCCGGCTCGGCCTGCCGCTCTCCGGACAGGAGTGTGCAGCTACATAGAAATACATACAGCTGCATGCTCCTGTCCAGAGAGCGGCAGGCCGGGCCGGGTGATACGACTCGAGTATCACGTGAGTCACTCGCTAGTGTGACACCGGCCTTGGGCGTACTTCCCATGCCCTGTGATCATCCATTAGATCGGATCCTGCAGAGATCCATTGGGAAACAGTTCTGCAAACACAACTTTTTTGTCCTTTGTTAAATAAGTGATGTCTGCCGGATCCGTTCTAACGGGTGATTCCTGGACATGTGAACTCAGCCTAAGGCCCCTTTCACACGTCAGTGATTCTGGGACGTTTGTGCTTTTTTTTAAACCAGAATCACTGACATACGCAGACCCATTATAATGAATGGGTCTGCTCACACGTCAGTGATTTTTCACTGCACGTGTCTCCGTGCGGCGTACCCTCGTGTCCGTGATTGCCGCACGATGACATGTCCATTTTTTTCTGGCATCACTGATGTTCCACGGACCACGCAGTGGTGTGGTCCGTGAAACACGTGCCAGAAAAAAAACATGCTTTTAAAATAAAAATCATTTTTACTCACCCGGCGTCCAGCGATGTCCTCTGCAGCCCGTTCTCCCTGCTGCTTCTGAGCCGGCCCATTACTGACGCGCATATTCATGATGCACGACACAGCCGACCCGGAAGCAGCTGCTGCGGGGGTCAGCGCCGGCCGGATGCTGCACCGCGGGAGCGATCAGCACCATGGAGAGCGGGAGCGCGCACAGGTGAGTTAATCTCTAAGTGCAATCACGGGCCATGGAGAACGGAGCCCGGATTGCACTTAGACAACCCACGTGTGCCGTGATTCACGGCACACGCAGGGACATGTGCGTGTTTTACACGCCAGTGAATAACGTCAGTGTTTTTCACTGACGTGTGAAACGGGCCTTAGATTGACCGATACCTGGACAGGTTGAGCTGATGTGTTACATAGGTTGAAAAAAGCCCTCGGTCCATCTAGTTCAACCTTCCTCCACCAATTCTACATTTGGTCACTAAGTCATTTATAACCAACAATGTTGTGTGCACTGAGGAAATCATCCGCCCTGATATAAAAGCCATTATAGTATCGGCCATTACTACCTCTTGTGGTCGGCATTCTACAGTCTGACTGCTCTAACGGTAAAGAACCCTTTCCTGTTTAGCTGCCGGAATCGCTTTTCTTCTTGTTGATAGTTCTTTGCCATTATAAAACCATAATACTTTGTGACCATTTTGGGCTGCCAAGGACAAGGAGACTTTTTTTTAATTTTTTTTTTAGATGGGACTGCACGTAGTCCTACATAAATCGGAGAAGCATGGGATTCAGTTATACTTTACTTTCAATGAGCGCTATCTTGGAAAGATGGGTGGATAGGATGCCAGATTTTGAGGATAGCCACTCCAGAAAATGTAAATGAAATGAAAATTGTCCGGCCGTACCTATAGTATTGAATAGGCAGATGCAGGGGCTCTATATACAATATTGTGCAAACACCACATGCATAAAGGTCTGTTTCCATCCAATTATGTGCAGCTTTGTCTTATATAATTGATTACAAGATGCGATCAATCTCATCCATCGTCGCTCACGTGTAATCCCTGCTCCGGTGTAAATGAGATTAGGTGGGACTATAGATGTGAGTGACGTCTGGCCGGGGACATGTAGAGGCTCCCGGATCTGCAGCCGGGGAAGGTGCAGTCACCGATCTGCTGGGAATTCTCCCTACAAACCTCCGTCATGTCGGAGAAGCCGGCAAGTGGAAGAAGTGACTTGTTCATTTCTGCGGCTTTGTCCTCTGCGTCCCTGAAGAGCAAGATGAACCTGATCCACAGTAAGATGTCTGTGAAGGGGACCGGCCACCCTGAGACGCGTGAGGACCGCAGGTAAGGGACATGATGCGCTATTGCAGGGTCCTCTGGGCATCCCCAGCTAATAGGAATGCTTGCTGAGACTTGTGGTTCCCCATCAGTAACTCAGCACAACTTTATATTTTCAATCAAGGACTGCACCAAACACCCGATGGATGAAATCAAGCCAACATTCGTGGAGTTTTTGCATTTTGACCAAATCTGATACTTTCTACCAATGTTTATATTTTTGGAGCCATTGCTATTCCACATAGCAAGTATCATACATTTGTTGCAGGGATCCGCCATGATAAGGTTTTTCTAGATTTGCAAAACGAAAGCAATAACCCAGTGAATAGAAAGATCTGCAAATGTCCCACCCTGTATAGTGAATGCATAAACACCAACAACAAAGCAGCAATCTATTGTCTTTATTTGAAATATTAAGAATTGAAAGTTGTTCAAGAAACAAATCATTATCTCTATAGGATTTCTACTTTCACATTGTATAGAATTATTCATTATTTATATATTATTATTCCTCAAAAATTGGACACGATTCTCTAAATACATTTAAACCAGGATAAAGGAGCATAAAATATATTCACTCTCATTAAAGTGGGAGGTAAAAGTCCTGAAAAATATCAAATAGTGAAAATGTCTAATTACATAATAATAGTGATGGGTGAATAGTAACTATTCATATATGGATGATGCTCACCGAATGCAGAGTATTATTCCAGAATTTGCCGCAGCAAGAAAAATGCTGGTGTTCCCCGGGGACTGCATCAGATTCATTATTCGTGACGAATATTGGAATATAACTTCTTTATAAATAATCCAAACACGAATAGTTACTATTCGCCCATCACTAATAATAATAATTGCTTGTTTCCGATTATTAATTGGAGAGATGTTATGAGGGGATTTTAGTGATCTAAATATAAATACAAAAAAAAATAAAAAAAAATTTTCAATAAAAACAAGAAAGTTACATCCGTTCAATTACAAAAACCAAGAAATTCACTGAACCAAGAGTGAAGAGAAATTGTGAAACAAAATAATGAAAAAATAATTTTTACAATTTCGGTATCAACTTTTGTTGCTATTTTTGCATTATTTTTTTAAGATTAAAATAATAAAGTAAATCTTTATTTTTATATAGCACTAACATATTCCGCAGCGCTTTACATACATCAGGAACACTGTCCCCATTGGGGCTCACAATCTAAATTCCCTATCTGTATGTCTTTTGAGTGTGGGAGGAAACCGGAGAACCCGAAGCCACCACAAGACTGCCGTGCTAACCACTGAGCCACCACAAGGCTGCAGTGCTAACCACTGAGCCACCACAAGGCTGCAGTGCTAACCACTGAGCCACCACACGGCTGCAGTGCTAACCACTGAGCCACCACAAGGCTGCAGTGCTAACCACTGAGCCACCACAAGACTGCAGTGCTAACCACTGAGCCACCACAAGACTGCAGTGCTAACCACTGAGCCACCACAAGACTGCAGTGCTAACCACTGAGCCACCACAAGGCTGCAGTGCTAACCACTGAGCCACCACAAGACTGCAGTGCTAACCACTGAGCCACCACAAGGCTGCAGTGCTAACCACTGAGCCACCACAAGGCTGCAGTGCTAACCACTGAGCCACCACAAGGCTGCAGTGCTAACCACTGAGCCACCACAAGGCTGCAGTGCTAACCACTGAGCCACCACAAGGCTGCAGTGCTAACCACTGAGCCACCGTGCCGCTCTAAAAGGAGTTGGCCAAGTAATAGAAACCTTCTTTAAAAAAAACCAAACAACTAATGCCTGTTTACACTGCGTTTTTGCCCGATTCTTTTTACAAATCGGTTTCAGATGACCCCCGACAGACTGCCGTAACATGACTGGAGTTCAGTTGATCGTTGCTTGTGTTTTTTTTCTGAGATTCTCCGTCATTTCAGGCGGCTGCTGAAACCTATTGTGAACACGGACGTACCCTGATATACAAACTGTCATTGTAATTCCAGGCTCTGATGAGCAATGTTACATATAGACTCCCTTATCTCAATGGCAATATTTACTATGTGATAAACAACCCATGTCTTGTTCTTTTCCCTTCTTCTGAGACCTGCCCATTCTATGGGTACAAATACAAACCGATCCCATATAGATCACCCATATTGCATCCCTTTTTTTATACATTACCTTTAATATTGGAAGCTGTATTGATAGAGCATTGTTTAATCTGCTGATGCAAGAAAACGGACATATGATGACAGTATGGATTATAGTCGTCTGTGTTTCTTGATGAATATAGACGATTTTCCATACACTCACCTTGAGGCCTCCACATGTTACACTAATATCAGTGGCCAATAATCTAATGTGTATGGCGGCCTCCGGACTGCTCCGACTGATGATGTTGGAGGAGATAAGGATCCTATGTGTGATTTTGATCCAATCAGAGTCCTCTGATTAATGGTTGTCCTCTTGGCTTCCCCCCTTTATCTACTTAGAGACTATGTAACTCTGTTACGTCTTTGGAGGAGATCCTATAAAGATATATTAAGTGGAATCTGTCACCCCCTTTAATTGTTTTAAGCTCTTACTATGGGCATACAGGTAACAGGGTGGTGAAAGTAGTCTTAGGCGGGCTTTGCACACTCCGATATTGCAGCTGCGATGTTGGTGGGGTCAAATCGAAAGTTACGCACATCCGGCGTCGCAGTCAATATCTTAGTGTGCAAATCCTTTTTGATACGATTAACAAGCGCAAAAGCGTCGTTATCGTATCATCGGTGTAGGGTCCAACATTTCCATAATGCCGGTGCAGCGACAGGTACGATGTTGTTCCTCGCTCCTGCGGCAGCATACATCGCTGTGTGTGAAGCCGCAGGAGCGAGGAACATCTACCGGCGTCCCGGCTGCAATGTGGAAGGAATGAGGTGGGCGGGATGTTTACATCCTGCTATCTCCGCCCCTCCGCTGCTATTGGCCGCCTGCCGTGTGATTGTCGCTGTGACGCCGCACGACCCGCCCCCTTAGGAAGGAGGCAGGTCGCCGGCCAGAGCGACGTCGCAGGGCAGGTGAGTGCATGTGAAGCTGGCGTAGCGATAATGATCGCTACGCCAGCAATCACAAGATATCGCTGCTGCGACGGGAGCGGGGACTATCGCGCTCGACATCGCAGCATCGGCTTGCGATGTCGTAGTGTGCAAAGTACCCCTTACCTGTATGCCTCATAGCAGATGCATTGTTCCACAAATATTACTTTAGATCACTATATCCAAATTAGCTTACCGGGCTACTGGGCGTTGTGCTTAGGCTACTGGGCGTTGTGCTTAGGCTACTGGGCGTTGTGCTTAGGCTACTGGGCGTTGTGCTTAGGCTACTGGGCGTTGTGCTTTGGGTACTGGGCGTTGTGCTTAGGCTACTGGGCGTTGTTCTTCGGGTACTGGGCGTTGTGCTTAGGCTACTGGGCGTTGTGCTTAGGCTACTGGGCGTTGTGCTTAGGCTACTGGGCGTTGTGCTTAGGCTACTGGGCGTTGTGCTTTGGGTACTGGGAGTTGTGCTTAGGCTACTGGGCGTTGTGCTTAGGCTACTGGGCGTTGTGCTTTGGGTACTGGGTGTTGTGCTTAGGCTACTGGGCGTTGTGCTTAGGCTACTGGGCGTTGTGCTTTGGGTACTGGGAGTTGTGCTTAGGCTACTGGGCGTTGTGCTTAGGCTACTGGGCGTTGTGCTTTGGGTACTGGGCGTTGTGCTTAGGCTACTGGGCGTTGTGCTTCGGGTACTGGGCGTTGTGCTTCGGGTACTGGGCGTTGTGCTTCGGGTACTGGGCGTTGTGCTTCGGGTACTAGGCGTTGTGCTTAGGCTACTGGGCGTTGTGCTTCGGGTACAAGGCGTTGTGCTTCGGGTACTGGGCGTTGTTCTTCGGGTACTGGGCATTGTGCTTCGGGTACTGGGCGTTGTTCTTCGGGTACTGGACATTGTGCTTTGGGTACTGGGTGTTATGCTTCGGTTACTGGGCGTTGTGCTTTGGGTACTGGGCGTTGTGCTTTGGGTACTGGGCGTTGTGCTTTGGGTACTGGGCGTTGTGCTTTGGGTACTGGGCGTTGTGCTTCGGGTACTGGGCATTGTGCTTCGGGTACTGGGCGTTGTGCTTCGGGTACTGGGCGTTGTGCTTAGGCTACTGGGCGTTGTGCTTCGGGTACTGGGCGTTGTGCTTCGGGACTGGGCGTTGTTCTTCGGATACTGGGCATTGTGCTTCGGTTACTGGGCGTTCTGCTTTGGTTACTGGGCGTTGTGCTTCGGGTACTGGGTGTTGTGCTTCGGGTACTGGGCGTTGTGCTTTGGGTACTGGGCATTGTGCTTTGGTTACCGGGCGTTGTGCTTTGGGTACTGGGCGTTGTGCTTCGGGTACTGGGCGTTGTGCTTCAGGTACTGGGCGTTGTGCTTAGGCTACTGGGAGTTGTGCTTCGGGTACTGGGTGTTGTGCTTAGGCTACTGGGTGTTGTGCTTAGGCTACTGGGCGTTGTGCTTCGGGTACTGGGCGTTGTGCTTAGGCTACTGGGCATTGTGCTTCGGTTACTGGGCGTTGTGCTTTGGGTACTGGGCGTTGTGCTTCGGGTACTGGGTGTTGTGCTTCGGGTACTGGGCGTTGTGCTTTGGGTACTGGGCATTGTGCTTTGGTTACTGGGCGTTGTGCTTCGGGTACTGGGTGTTGTGCTTCGGGTACTGGGCGTTGTGCTTTGGGTACTGGGCATTGTGCTTTGGTTACTGGGCGTTGTGCTTTGGGTACTGGGCGTTGTGCTTCGGGTACTGGGCGTTGTGCTTCGGGTACTGGGCGTTGTGCTTAGGCTACTGGGCGTTGTGCTTAGGCTACTGGGCGTTGTGCTTCGGGTACTGGGCGTTGTGCTTCGGGTACTGGGCGTTGTGCTTCGGGTACTGGGCGTTGTGCTTCGGGTACTGGGCGTTGTGCTTAGGCTACTGGGCGTTGTGCTTAGGCTACTGGGCGTTGTGCTTCGGGTACTAGGCGTTGTGCTTCGGGTACTGGGCGTTGTTCTTCGGGTACTGGGCGTTGTGCTTCGGTTACTGGGCGTTGTGCTTTGGTTACTGGGCGTTGTGCTTCGGGTACTGGGTGTTGTGCTTCGGGTACTGGGCGCTGTGCTTTGGGTACTGGGCGTTGTGCTTTGGTTACTGGGCGTTGTGCTTTGGGTACTGGGCGTTGTGCTTCGGGTACTGGGCGTTGTGCTTCAGGTACTGGGCGTTGTGCTTAGGCTACTGGGCATTGTGCTTCGGGTACTGGGCGTTGTGCTTCGGGTACTGGGCATTGTGCTTAGGCTACTGGGCATTGTGCTTCGGGTACTGGGCGTTGTGCTTAGGCTACTGGGCGTTGTGCTTCGGGTACTAGGCGTTGTGCTTAGGCTACTGGGCGTTGTGCTTCGGGTACTGGGCGTTGTTCTTCGGGTACTGGGCGTTGTGCTTCGGGTACTGGGCGTTGTGCTTTGGTTACTGGGCGTTGTTCTTCGGGTACTGGGCATTGTGCTTCGGGTACTGGGCGTTGTTCTTCGGGTACTGGACATTGTGCTTTGGGTACTGGGTGTTATGCTTCGGTTACTGGGCGTTGTGCTTCGGTTACTGGGCGTTGTGCTTCGGGTACTGGGTGTTGTGCTTCGGGTACTGGGCGTTGTGCTTTGGGTACTGGGCATTGTGCTTTGGTTACTGGGCGTTGTGCTTCGGGTACTGGGTGTTGTGCTTCGGGTACTGGGCGTTGTGCTTTGGGTACTGGGCATTGTGCTTTGGTTACTGGGCGTTGTGCTTTGGGTACTGGGCGTTGTGCTTCGGGTACTGGGCGTTGTGCTTCGGGTACTGGGCGTTGTGCTTAGGCTACTGGGCGTTGTGCTTAGGCTACTGGGCGTTGTGCTTCGGGTACTGGGCGTTGTGCTTCGGGTACTGGGCGTTGTGCTTCGGGTACTGGGCGTTGTGCTTAGGCTACTGGGCGTTGTGCTTCGGGTACTAGGCGTTGTGCTTCGGGTACTGGGCGTTGTTCTTCGGGTACTGGGCGTTGTGCTTCGGTTACTGGGCGTTGTGCTTTGGTTACTGGGCGTTGTGCTTCGGGTACTGGGTGTTGTGCTTCGGGTACTGGGCGCTGTGCTTTGGGTACTGGGCATTGTGCTTTGGTTACTGGGCGTTGTGCTTTGGGTACTGGGCGTTGTGCTTCGGGTACTGGGCGTTGTGCTTCAGGTACTGGGCGTTGTGCTTAGGCTACTGGGCATTGTGCTTCGGGTACTGGGCGTTGTGCTTCGGGTACTGGGCATTGTGCTTAGGCTACTGGGCATTGTGCTTCGGGTACTGGGCGTTGTGCTTAGGCTACTGGGCGTTGTGCTTCGGGTACTAGGCGTTGTGCTTAGGCTACTGGGCGTTGTGCTTCGGGTACTGGGCGTTGTTCTTCGGGTACTGGGCGTTGTGCTTCGGGTACTGGGCGTTGTGCTTTGGTTACTGGGCGTTGTTCTTCGGGTACTGGGCATTGTGCTTCGGGTACTGGGCGTTGTTCTTCGGGTACTGGACATTGTGCTTTGGGTACTGGGTGTTATGCTTCGGTTACTGGGCGTTGTGCTTCGGTTACTGGGCGTTGTGCTTCGGGTACTGGGTGTTGTGCTTCGGGTACTGGGCGTTGTGCTTTGGGTACTGGGCATTGTGCTTCGGTTACTGGGCGTTGTGCTTTGGTTACTGGGCGTTGTGCTTCGGGTACTGGGTGTTGTGCTTCGGGTACTGGGCGTTGTGCTTTGGGTACTGGGCATTGTGCTTTGGGTACTGGGCGTTGTGCTTCGGGTACTGGGTGTTGTGCTTCGGGTACTGGGCGTTGTGCTTTGGGTACTGGGCATTGTGCTTTGGTTACTGGGCGTTGTGCTTTGGGTACTGGGCGTTGTGCTTCGGGTACTGGGCGTTGTGCTTCGGGTACTGGGCGTTGTGCTTAGGCTACTGGGCGTTGTGCTTAGGCTACTGGGCGTTGTGCTTCGGGTACTGGGCGTTGTGCTTCGGGTACTGGGCGTTGTGCTTCGGGTACTGGGCGTTGTGCTTCGGGTACTGGGCGTTGTGCTTAGGCTACTGGGCGTTGTGCTTAGGCTACTGGGCGTTGTGCTTCGGGTACTAGGCGTTGTGCTTCGGGTACTGGGCGTTGTTCTTCGGGTACTGGGCGTTGTGCTTCGGTTACTGGGCGTTGTGCTTTGGTTACTGGGCGTTGTGCTTCGGGTACTGGGTGTTGTGCTTCGGGTACTGGGCGCTGTGCTTTGGGTACTGGGCGTTGTGCTTTGGTTACTGGGCGTTGTGCTTAGGCTACTGGGCATTGTGCTTCGGGTACTGGGCGTTGTGCTTCGGGTACTGGGCGTTGTGCTTAGGCTACTGGGCATTGTGCTTCGGGTACTGGGCGTTGTGCTTAGGCTACTGGGCGTTGTGCTTCGGGTACTAGGCGTTGTGCTTAGGCTACTGGGCGTTGTGCTTTGGGTACTGGACGTTGTGCTTTGGTTACTGGGCGTTGTGCTTTGGGTACTGGGCGTTGTGCTTTGGGTACTGGGCGTTGTGCTTCGGGTACTGGGTGTTGTGCTTCGGCTACTGGGCGTTGTGCTTCGGGTACTGGGCGTTGTGCTTTGGTTACTGGGCGTTGTGCTTTGGTTACTGGGCGTTGTGCTTTGGGTACTGGGCGTTGTGCTTTGGGTACTGGGCGTTGTGCTTTGGGTACTGGGCGTTGTGCTTCGGGTACTGGGCATTGTGCTTCGGGTACTGGGCGTTGTGCTTCGGGTACTGGGCGTTGTGCTTAGGCTACTGGGCGTTGTGCTTCGGGTACTGGGCGTTGTGCTTCGGGACTGGGCGTTGTTCTTCGGATACTGGGCATTGTGCTTCGGTTACTGGGCGTTCTGCTTTGGTTACTGGGCGTTGTGCTTCGGGTACTGGGTGTTGTGCTTCGGGTACTGGGCGTTGTGCTTTGGGTACTGGGCATTGTGCTTTGGTTACCGGGCGTTGTGCTTTGGGTACTGGGCGTTGTGCTTCGGGTACTGGGCGTTGTGCTTCAGGTACTGGGCGTTGTGCTTAGGCTACTGGGAGTTGTGCTTCGGGTACTGGGTGTTGTGCTTAGGCTACTGGGTGTTGTGCTTAGGCTACTGGGCGTTGTGCTTCGGGTACTGGGCGTTGTGCTTAGGCTACTGGGCGTTGTGCTTCGGGTACTGGGCGTTGTGCTTAGGCTACTGGGCGTTGTGCTTCGGGTACTGGGCGTTGTGCTTCGGGTACTGGGCGTTGTGCTTAGGCTACTGGGCGTTGTGCTTCGGGTACTAGGCGTTGTGCTTAGGCTACTGGGCATTGTGCTTCGGGTACTGGGCGTTGTTCTTCGGGTACTGGGCGTTGTGCTTCGGTTACTGGGCGTTGTGCTTTGGTTACTGGGCGTTGTGCTTTGGTTACTGGGCGTTGTGCTTCGGGTACTGGGTGTTGTGCTTTGGTTACTGGGCGTTGTGCTTTGGTTACTGGGCGTTGTGCTTTGGTTACTGGGCATTGTGCTTCGGGTACTGGGTGTTGTGCTTTGGTTACTGGGCGTTGTGCTTTGGGTACTGGGCGTTGTGCTTTGGGTACTGGGCATTGTGCTTTGGGTACTGGGCGTTGTGCTTTGGCTACTGGGCATTGTGCTTCGGGTACTGGGCGTTGTGCTTCGGGTACTGGGCGTTGTGCTTTGGTTACTGGGCGTTGTGCTTTGGCTACTGGGCATTGTGCTTCGGCTACTGGGCATTGTGCTTCGGCTACTGGGCATTGTCCTTCGGGTACTGGGCGTTGTGCTTTGGGTACTGGGTGTTGTGCTTCGGGTACTGGGCATTGTGCTTTGGCTACTAGGCGGTCGCATCCCTTTAAGAAATCCCCGCCTCCGTGCTTCATTATCCTTACTGTCACCTCCTCTCAGTGTCACAGCTGGCAAATTCCGCACTTGCCCAGTAGTGTTCTTCATCCTGTGCTCATTCACCCACCATGGAATCTACTGCGCATGCGCTGGTGAGTCAGCTCCACTTCCGTTATCGGTGCGCTGTTCTAAGTTGTTCTCCCGACTTCCTGCTTGCACAATCTTCCGTGTGTGCGTGTGCGTGTGTGTGTGTGCGCGTGTGTGTGTGTGTGTGTGTGTGTGTGTGTGTGTGTGTGTCTACCGCCTGTCCGCAGGTCGGAAGTCAGGAGGACAACTTAGAACAGCGCACCGATAACAGAAGTGGAGCTGACTCAGCAGCGCATGTACAGTAGATTCAATGGGGGGGGGGGGGGGTGAATGAACGAAGGCGGAAGAACACTCTACTGAGCATGTGCGGGATTTGCCATCTGTGACGCTGAGAGGAGGTGATCGGAAGGATAATGAAGCTCGGAGGCAGGGATTTCTTACAGGGAAGCGACCGCCCAGTCGCCGAAGCACAACGCCCCATAGTTGGGTAGGAACAAGATCTACTATGAGGCATGCAGGTTAGACTACTTTCACCATCCTATTAACTGTATGCCCATAGTAATAGCTTAAAATGGTCAATGGTTGTGACAGATTCCCTGTAAGAAGTGTCTCAGGACACAATATTGGATCCTAAAATTTGGGTGGAGAGATATTTTAAGTCTTGTTTTACTAAAGGTAAAATCAGTGATGACCTGATTGTGACACATTTCATATTTCCTCAGATGCCGGCCCCCGTGCTCCCTTGGAAGCAGTCGGACCGTTAGAAGGATCTTGGCGGCTTGTCTGCTTTCTCTGATCACCCTCCTTGGCTCCGTCTCCATTGACCTCCATGACTGTATTAAGGAATGGAGGAACACCGAGGCCGCTCTTCAAGCTTTCTCTTCCTGTACGGTTCTTACCACCATAAGGTTCATAGAATTTTTCCAAGACCAGAGGAGGTTCTGCTGTTGGGACGACCTCAACTCCACCGACGTCCAGACCATTATATTACACAAGGTGCAGCCATTGTGTAGAGAGGCTCAGGAGCTATATTCTGAGGACCTGAGATGTCTGGATCCCGATGACGTTGTCCGTTCCTCCTGTCACTCCTTCATGGATCAGGTTATAGCTGGGCTTGTGAACGGCTCCGACGTTAGCGACTCACTATCCGTGGTCATTGGTGAGTTATTAGATGAGCTAAGTAAGTCTATAACTCTGAATATGGACAAAATGAACCCAAACTGGGTGGACATGGTGGCTCTTCACTTCCTGATGAGAGTCACTGAGGACCTTCATCGCATAAACCACCCATTATTGTCTTCTGCTGATCTTCAGCTTCTGATGTATCAAATCACCACCAAACTCAACTATGCCTTGTTCTTATCGGACACCGTGACGAGGTGCTGGACACATAATGAGGACGCGTCCGTCTACCTGAGTCACTTCCAGGATGTCTCCTTCGTGAGACCATTGTGCACCGAGTCTTCATGCTCCGGTAATTCAGGACTGGTCACCGGTCTGGTCTCCATACAAAAGTGTTTATTTTGGGAAGGTTTTGATAAACTGAGGAATAAAGCAAAAGATACGTTGTCTACGCTGAGCCTGAAGGTGACGCTCCTCACCGTGTCCTGCCTCATATATCCCATCGTGCTGGTCTCATTTAAGCAGATGACTGAGTGGATACAGAACTACGCCAGGAACCTTAAGGAAAGGACGGAAGATCTGAAGAAGGAGAGACGCCTGGCAGAAGATCTGCTCCATCAGATGCTGCCCAAATCTGTCGCCAAGCAGCTGAGGAGGAATAAGCACGTGGAGGCGGAAAGCTACGATCAGGTTAGTTTATGGCTGACGGCTCGAGACTCCCAATCTCCTCCGAATCCTTGAGGCCTCACGTCTTGCACCTTAAAGGGATTGTCCAAAAATGTCTATTGGTTGTATCTGATATTAATGGTGCAAAGCTGCAATACCAGACACAGCCTAGGACCAGGAGGGGCGCTGTTCCTGGAGAGAAACAAACGGACCCCCTGTTTCTAATCTTGGGCAATCTCTTTATAGAGTCAGCTCAAAATATAAGATATAGAGGAAAAAATGGTTTACGATGACGGAGGGCAGATGTAGTTTGCTTGGAATTCTTTGGCCATTGATAGCGGAGCACAGGGGAAAAGAAATGAGAGGAATGATCCCAGAACTCCTGATTGTGTGTGGTGCAGATGGATCCCAGTGATCTGGTCAGGACGTCATCACCCCCCTCTGGGGAATACCCCCGATGTCACCTTCACTTCGCACAATCTGCGGTATCATTATATGCAACATCTGTAGATCAGCACAGCGCCACACACTGTGAGGTGGCCATTCTCGGTACTGCTATTCACATTCACTTCAATAGGAAATGAGCTGCAGTAGTGAGTATGGCCACTGCACAATGTATGGAGCTGTGCTGATCCAGCTCTGTATATAAGTATTAATGATTAGTGATGAGCGGGCACTACCATGCTTGGGTGCTCAGTTCTCGTAACTAGTGATGAGCGGGCACTACCATGCTCGGGTGCTCAGTACTGGTAACTAGTGATGAGCGAGCACTACCATGCTCGGGTGCTCAGTACTGGTAACTAGTGATGAGCGGGCACTACCATGCTCGGGTGCTCAGTACTCGTAACTAGTGATGAGCGGGCACTACCATGCTCAGGTGCTCAGTACTGGTAACTAGTGATGAGCGGGCACTACCATGCTCAGGTGCTCCGTACTGGTAACTTGTGATAAGCGGGCACTACCTTGCTCAGGTGCTCCGTACTGGTAACTAGTGATGAGCGGGCACTACCATGCTCGGGTGCTCTGTACTGGTAACTAGTGATGAGCGAGCACTACCATGCTCGGGTGCTCAGTACTGGTAATTAGTGATGAGTGGGCACTACCATGCTTGGGTGCTCAGTACTGGTAACTAGTGATGAGCGGGCACTACCATGCTTGGGTGCTCAGTACTGGTAACTAGTGATGAGTGGGCACTACCATGCTCGGGTGCTCAGTACTGGTAATTAGTGATGAGCGGGCACTACCATGCTCGGGTGCTCAGTACTGGTAATTAGTGATGAGCGAGCACTACCATGCTCGGGTGCTCAGTACTGGTAATTAGTGATGAGCGGGCACTACCATGCTCGGGTGCTCAGTACTGGTAACTAGTGATGAGCAGGCACTACCATGCTTGGGTGCTCAGTACTCGTAACTAGTGATGAGCTGAGCGGGCACTACCATGCTCGGGTGCTCAGTACTGGTAACTAGTGATGAGTGGTTACTACCATGCTCAGGTGCTCAGTACTGGTAACTAGTGATGAGTGGGCACTACCATGCTCGGGTGCTCAGTACTGGTAACTAGTGATGAGCGGGTACTACCATGCTCGGGTGCTCAGTACTGGTAACTAGTGATGAGCGGGCACTACCATGCTCGGGTGCTCAGTACTGGTAACTAGTGATGAGCGGGCACTACCATGCTCGGGTGCTCAGTACTGGTAACTAGTGATGAGCGGGCACTACCATGCTCGGGTGCTCAGTACTGGTAACTAGTGATGAGCGGGCACTACCATGCTCGGGTGCTCAGTACTGGTAACTAGTGATGAGCGGGCACTACCATGCTCGGGTGCTCAGTACTCGTAACTAGTGATGAGCGGGCACTACCATGCTCGGGTGCTCAGTACTAGTAACTAGTGATGAGCGGGCACTACCATGCTCGGGTGCTCAGTACTTGTAACTAGTGATGAGCGGGCACTACCATGCTCGGGTGCTCAGTACTAGTAACTAGTGATGAGCGGGCACTACCATGCTCGGGTGCTCAGTACTGGTAACTAGTGATGAGCGGGCACTACCATGCTCAGGTGCTCAGTACTGGTAACTAGTGATGAGCGGGCACTACCATGCTCAGGTGCTCAGTACTGGTAACTAGTGATGAGCGGGCACTACCATGGTCGGGTGCTCAGTACTGGTAACTAGTGATGAGCGGGCACTACCATGCTCGGGTGCTCAGTACTGGTAACTAGTGATGAGCGGGCACTATCATGCTCGGGTGCTCAGTACTGGTAACTAGTGATGAGCGGGCACTACCATGCTCGGGTGCTCAGTACTCGTAACTAGTGATGAGCGGGCACTACCATGCTCGGGTGCTCAGTACTGGTAACTAGTGATGAGCGGACACTACCATGCTCGGGTGCTCAGTACTGGTAACTAGTGATGAGCGGGCACTATCATGCTCGGGTGCTCAGTACTGGTAACTAGTGATGAGCGGGCACTATCATGCTCGGGTGCTCAGTACTGGTAACTAGTGATGAGCGGGCACTATCATGCTCGGGTGCTCAGTACTCGTAACTAGTGATGAGCGGACACTACCATGCTCGAGTGCTCTGTACTGGTAACTAGTGATGAGCGGGCACTACCATGCTCGGGTGCTCAGTACTGGTAACTAGTGATGAGCGGGCACTATCATGCTCGGGTGCTCAGTACTGGTAACTAGTGATGAGCGGGCACTACCATGCTCGGGTGCTCAGTACTGGTAACTAGTGATGAGCGGGCACTACCATGCTCAGGTGCTCTGTATTCGTAACTAGTGATGAGCGGACACTACCATGCTCGGGTGCTCAGTACTCGTAACTAGTGATGAGCGGGCACTACCATGCTCGGGTGCTCAGTACTGGTAACTAGTGATGAGCGGGCACTACCATGCTCGGGTGCTCAGTACTGGTAACTAGTGATGAGCGGGCACTACCATGCTCGGGTGCTCAGTACTGGTAACTAGTGATGAGCGGGCACTACCATGCTCAGGTGCTCAGT
The DNA here is from genome assembly GCF_048569485.1 of Anomaloglossus baeobatrachus. NCBI lineage: Eukaryota > Metazoa > Chordata > Amphibia > Anura > Aromobatidae > Anomaloglossus > Anomaloglossus baeobatrachus. The sequence goes on along the minus strand of NC_134363.1, from coordinate 182,269,500 downwards.
ACTGGTAACTAGTGATGAGCGGGCACTACCATGCTCGGGTGCTCAGTACTCGTAACTAGTGATGAGTGGGCACTACCATGCTCGGGTGCTCAGTACTGGTAACTAGTGATGAGCGGACACTACCATGCTCGGGTGCTCAGTACTCGTAACTAGTGATGAGCGGGCACTACCATGCTCGGGTGCTCAGTACTGGTAACTAGTGATGAGCGGGCACTACCATGCTCAGGTGCTCAGTACTGGTAACTAGTGATGAGCGGGCACTACCATGCTCGGGTGCTCAGTACTGGTAACTAGTGATGAGCGGGCACTACCATGCTCAGGTGCTCAGTACTGGTAACTAGTGATGAGCGGGCACTACCATGCTCAGGTGCTCAGTACTGGTAACTAGTGATGAGCGAGCACTACCATGCTCGGGTGCTCAGTACTGGTAACTAGTGATGAGCGGGCACTACCATGCTCGGGTGCTCAGTACTGGTAACTAGTGATGAGCGGGCACTACCATGCTCAGGTGCTCAGTACTGGTAACTAGTGATGAGCGAGCACTACCATGCTCGGGTGCTCAGTACTGGTAACTAGTGATGAGCGGGCACTACCATGCTCAGGTGCTCAGTACTAGTGATAATTGAGCACTACTTGAGGAATACCCCCTGAAGTATCTGTGCATGTAATTAGCAGGTATCGTCCTCTGTGACAGCGCGGAGGGTCCTAATGGAGAAACCCCCCAATCTCAGACCCTATAACGCAGACCTTTCTCCTATATTTTCAGGACAGTTGTAAATGCTTGTGCCTATAACCCCCATCGTTCGTCTCTTCAGATAATGACTGCGCTGCGTCTCACATATTGTATGCATGGAGCGCAGTCATTATACAGAATGGATCCTGCCCGGCCGCCATTGTCTGTGTAATTGGCGGTAATCAGAGGTGATGACGCTCGCCGCGGATACATCGCCCCACACCTTCATCTTCATACAGAGCAATAGATGTCATTGCAATTGTGTACAACTGTTTTCTACTAGGAAAGCAAAGCATCGCCAATGCACACACACAGCACCCAGCTTTCCCAGACTCCTGAATGGTAAAGCTTTCTTTCCTAGGCTGTGTTCCCACAGAGGTGATATAATGAGAACTCCTGCCCACTGTAATAATAAAAATGTGTTATATTTTTGTCCCCTCCAGGTCACCATCTTCTTTTCGGATATTGTGGGGTTCACTTCTATTTCAGCCTCCTGCACCCCCCTACAAGTGGTGGAGATGCTGAATAACCTGTACGTCTGCTTCGACAGCAGGATTGAGTCCTACAATGTGTATAAGGTGGGTACGGAGCAGTGTAAAGGGGTCATCACAAAGATAGAAGCAATGATGGGGGTCATCACAAAGATAGAAGCAATGATGGGGGTCATCACAAAGATAGAAGCAATGATGGGGGTCATCACAAAAACAGAGGCAATGATGGGGGTCATCACAGAGACAGAGGCAATGATGGGGGTCATCACAGAGACAGAGGCAATGATGAGGGTCATCACAAAAACAGAGGCAATGATGGGGGTCATCACAAAAACAGAGGCAATGATGGGGGTCATCACAAAAACAGAGGCAATGATGGGGGTCATCACAAAAACAGAGGCAATGATGGGGTTCATCACAAAAACAGAGGCAATGATGGGGTTCATCACAAAAACAGAGGCAATGATGGGGTTCATCACAAAAACAGAGGCAATGATGGGGGTCATCACAAAAACAGAGGCAATGATGGGGGTCATCACAGAGACAGAGGCAATGATGGGGGTCATCACAGAGACAGAGGCAATGATGGGGGTCATCACAGAGACACAGGCAATGATGGGGGTCATCACAGAGACACAGGCAATGATGGGGGTCATCACAGAGACAGAGGCAATGATGGGGGTCATCACAGAGACAGATGCAATGATGGGGTCATCACAGAGACACAGGCAATGATGGGGGTCATCACAGAGACAGAGGCAATGATGGGGGTCATCACAGAGACAGAGGCAATGATGGGGGTCATTACAGAGACACAGGCAATGATGGGGGTCATCACAGAGACACAGGCAATGATGGGGGTCATCACAGAGACAGAGGCAATGATGGGGGTCATCACAGAGGCAATGATGGGAGTCATCACAAAGAAGCAATGATGGGGGTCATCACAAAAACAGAGGCAATGATGGGGGTCATCACAAAAACAGAGGCAATGATGGGGGTCATCACAAAAACAGAGGCAATGATGGGGGTCATCACAAAGACAGAGGCAATGATGGGGGTCATCACAGAGACAGAGGCAATGATGGGGGTCATCACAGAGACAGAGGCAATGATGGGGGTCATCACAGAGACAGAGGCAATGATGGGGGTCATCACAGAGACAGAGGCAATGATGGGGGTCATCACAGAGACAGAGGCAATGATGGGGGTCATCACAGAGACAGAGGCAATGATGGGGGTCATCACAGAGACAGAGGCAATGATGGGGGTCATCACAGAGACAGAGGCAATGATGGGGGTCATCACAGAGACACAGGCAATGATGGGGGTCATCACAGAGACAGAGGCAATGATGGGGGTCATCACAGAGGCAATGATGGGAGTCATCACAAAGAAGCAATGATGGGGGTCATCACAAAAACAGAGGCAATGATGGGGGTCATCACAAAAACAGAGGCAATGATGGGGGTCATCACAAAAACAGAGGCAATGATGGGGGTCATCACAAAGACAGAGGCAATGATGGGGGTCATCACAAAGACAGAGGCAATGATGGGGGTCATCACAAAGACAGAGGCAATGATGGGGGTCATCACAGAGACAGAGGCAATGATGGGGGTCATCACAGAGACAGAGGCAATGATGGGGATCATCGCTCTTCACATAGGGGAGATCTGAGCCCCCCAATCTCCTTGGCTGTGCAGGTGTCCTGGGCAGAGGGGAGCTTCACTCATCCATCATCTGCAGCTGATTGACTGTGGGGTCTGAAGCGCAATTTACATTAATGGGGGTTTCTGCTGATGTAGACCGCGCAAGCTGCTAAGATCAGCGATTGGCTGCAGCGGTGATGTGACCTGAGCGCTGGTGACCGGTGCAAACCAAATGCAGAAACCGAAGAAGTCGTGGAAAGGGGATTAGTAAATACAATAAAAGGAAAAAAAAGTTTTTAAAAAAATATATATTTTTTTAAAATGCAAAAGGTAAAATCGCGCCCCTTTTGATATATATATACGGGAAAATAAAAAAGGTTACAGCACTTTAGATAAGGGGAGTAAAAAATGAAAGCGCAAAAAAGAAAAATCCCGGGGGGTGAAGGGGTTAATTCCTGGAGTTCTAATGTTTCCGTGGATACGTTTGTATCTCTTTATCTGATACATTTGTCTGTACAGATACATTGTAATGATTCCTGTTCCTCCGGTGACAGGTGGAGACCATCGGGGACGCGTACATGGTGGTCAGCGGGCTACCGGAGCGGAGCAATGAGAAGCACGCAGATGAAATCGCCAAAATGTCGCTGGACCTGGTGGCGGCCGTCCGGCAGGTGATCATCCCGCACATGCCGAGCGAGCGGCTGCAGCTGAGGGTGGGCGTCCACTCCGGTACGTCTGATGACAAAAACAACTGGAGCAGCAGTTTATGGTGTGAACGCTGATTTAAGGCTCCGCAACGTGTTCAATGGACGCTGCCCAAATCCCTGAAATCTGCAAGTGCCCCCCCCCCCGCCTCCCCCGCCACCGTGACGTGTAACCATAAATGCTACATAAAGGATAAAGCAAACGTCTCCTCTAAAAACATTTAACAATTGACATAACCATTCTCTTCTCCAGTCACCTCCGGAGCTGCATTCATACTTCTGCTGATATCTGCATTGTGGGAGCTTAGGTCCCTTTAGTGTTGTTTGCAGCTTTGGCTGTGAATGGAGTAGGTCATATCCTTCTTATTCATTACAATATGAAATATTTGCCTCGCACTTCTTAAAGTGATAGCATCGCCCTTCTCTAGGAGTGGAGCCCTTCTTGCAGGCGCCGTCCCTTTTAGCGGTTTCTTGGCCGCTGTTTTGGGCTCGGATGTTTTACCTCTTATACTCCTGGCAGGGGTGTTGGCCGCGCCGGCTCCATCCGATCTCCTGGAGGTTTGATGATATTTCCAGCCCCTGTCGCTGCCTCTTGTTGCTGACGTGCCCTCATCACAGGTTATATTATAATCCGGATTCCTGGCTTCTATTTCTAAATATAAATCTTTTATAAAATTCCGCAGCTTTCCAGTATTCCCTGTACGATTCCTCACAAGCCTCTGCTTCTTGTCAGTGAATGGAAGCGTCACTCATCACATCAGGAGCTGAAATCCTTCCCAGACCAATGACTTGTTACTATCAGATCCCCCTATTTTATCCAGTCTCTATATTAGCAGGGATACCATACTATGAAGAAAAAGACATGGATCGCACATCCCAAAAATACAATGATCTAAAGCCGCCAGGCAAAAAATTAAATAGAACATGAGGTTCTTTTGTTTCCATTCTGATCAGATTGTATTAAGCCCACTGCCACGTCACGGCAAACCTCTTGAGTGGGTCCCTAACCTGACCTTTTTGTGTGGCACCGTGCACTTGTAATGATGAGCCAGGGGAGCCTCCGGCCTTGTAGTCGTGGCTGTAGTTTTCAGGCTTGTCCCTGGACTCACCACTACCTCAAGGTCGGGAGCTGACTTGGTGGGGCAGAGTGTGATGGTGCATTCGCCGGACGGTGTACAAACGATCTTCAGGCAAAGGGTGGTAGTAATAAAAGACATCCTTTATTGTACACAATAATCCGGCAACAGAATCAGGCACTTTCGGTGGAGCTGGGGGCAGCCTGCCCTAACGCACCCTTTGGTGGGGATATGCCCGGGGTACTCCACTTCGCCGTGCTCCCACTCTTGGGTTACACGCACACCGGACCCACACCAGTTGCTGCACACCCTGAGGTTACGTTCCACTCCTTTCTCTCCGGCGCCCCCTGTTGGTCCCGCTCACACACTCTGCCCCTTGATGTTCTCACCCTTCCGTCCCGGATCCAACTAACTCACACACACCTAAACCCTTCCCCTGGTATTAGCCGACTCCTCCTTCCCCGGTGGCAACAGCCGTTCAACCCGGCCACTAGGGGGTTTCAAACAAATCACATATACAATGAACACATTTTTATTAATGGCATTTCCGGGCTAACTATGTTGGTCTTGGTAGGGGGTAGGCTCACCCACTACACGCCTCCCCTCTTAAAACCCGAGCCTCCCGGCAAGGCTCTATCTAAAACAAACCCACATACACTTTAAAACTATACATAACAGGTGGATAAGCTGCAAACCGGCCCACAACAAGCGACCCGGAAGAAAAGGGGCACCAGTCCAGCGCTCGGTCTTAGCAGCGCCCGGAGGCTTAGCAGCGCTCCCGGTCTTTGATGGTGCCCGGGGGCTTAGCAGCGCTCCCGGTCTTCGATGGTGCCCGGAGGCTTAGCAGCGCTCCCGGTCTTCGTTGTGGGTAACAGGTATACAGAACTGCAACAAAACTGCTCCCTCTTCGCCTTACAGAGGAGCCCCTGGCTCAGTCCAGCAGCGGACTCTCTCCGGGCTTAACAACTGGAGCAAACAGGAACATAACTTCTGCCGGTCTTCGTACAAACCGACCAGGACGCCTTACTCCGGAGGCCAGGACCGCTTCCATTCGGCTGCCTGGGCCTGGATGTAGGCGCCCAGGGACTGCCCAGGTTGTCGGCGTACCCTCCGGAAAGATACAGGAGCGTAGGGGGGCTCTGATGACGTGGCCTCCTCGGTCCCCGGCGGGGGTGATGGAGTCGCTACCCGAGGTGGTTGAGGCACTGGTTGAGGCACATCCAGGACAATCACCGGGTTATTGCTAACACTCTGATTGACCGCCAGCACCGCCGGAGTGCTCTTTTCTGGGTCAGCAGTCGGGCCGGGCTTCGCCTCCGGTGCGGCCGCCAAGGTACGTCTGGCATGGGAGGCATCGGTCGGCACCGGTTTGGATTGATTCCGTCGCCGATTCTGGTGCTCCTCCCATTCCAGCTCCTGTTGCCATTGGGCCGCTTCACGTGGGGTCGGCATCCTGGTCACGCCGACCGCGAAAAGGCCACGGCTTCCCGCCTCGGGTAAAAACTGTACTTTCTCACCCGGATAGAGAGTGTGGAGACGCTGCGGTAACCCTTCCACATCCAGGTGTACCCGGTTATAGAAATAGTCATCTCCGGTCGTCTCTTCCCGGATAAACCCATAGCCTTCCTGCTGATTGAATTTCACCACTATACCAGTGGTGAATTGCAGCGCCAGCTCTTCGCCGCCGGGACCGGCCAACATCTCCCGGACGATGGTTTCTGCGAGCAGCCGCTCTTGAACAGGGTCTGGTACCGGAGACGGAGCCCTTGGGTAAGATATGGCAGACGGGGTTACAGGGTCCCAGAAGAAGCCCCGGTGGTCTCGCTCCAGCTTCTGGGCAAGTACTTCTGCCGGCTCCGGACCGGAGGTGACTGGCGCTGCTGCCGCGGCGACGGGCGGAGGTGTCTCGAGGTCGGCACCTAGGATCTCCAGGGACCGATTCCCCACCGGTAACTGCGTAGCATAAGTCGCCCGGACTTCTGTGGTGGTGCCTCCAGTCGCAGCATCCCAAGTGGTCAGCCAGGTCACTTTAGCCGGCCGTTCTGCTCCTCCTGGCGCGGCCGGGATATCGAGAGGGGGCATTCCAGAAGCTGCACCGTGTTTGGGACGCCCTCGGCCCAGACTAGTGAGTGCTAGGGCGGTCACCATTTCTTGTTGCTCGGAGGTCTCCATGTTAAGAACTCGCGACTTCTCTAGCAATGGCGGCGGAGTCGATGCTGAGTCTGGAGGAAGTGGAGGCGGGCCTATGTTTCCCGCTCTTGGGCATGCTCCACCCCCAGCCTCACACATCATCTTGACTCCTCCGCGGCGGTTCTTCTTTTTCTTCAAAACACCGCTTACTTCATATGTCTTTCTTCGTGCCCTGGGACTGGCGCCTCCCCTCTTTGGGCGGAGTACTCCAAACTTCTTCTTCAGCACCGGCCAGCCCCAGGCTCTTCTTTTGGCGCCAATTTTCCGCGCCCTTTCTCCTTTTTCTTCACAGACGGCGGCCATCTTGCCGCCATCTTGTGCCCGGTCCAACGCCTTAGGCACCTCTTCCTCCCACCATGGGACTGGAAATCTTCTCTCATAGCCCGGATACGGTGCACTCGGCACCACTTGATCTCCGGCTTCTTGGGTCTCCGGCAAGGGATTCGCATCCTGCCGACTACGCCACATGTAATGATGAGCCAGGGGAGCCTCTGGCCTTGTAGTCGTGGCTGTAGTTTTCAGGCTTGTCCCTGGACTCACCACTACCTCAAGGTCGGGAGCTGACTTGGTGGGGCAGAGTGTGATAGTGCATTCGCCGGACGGTGTACAAACGATCTTCAGGCAAAGGGTGGTAGTAATAAAAGACATCCTTTATTGTACACAATAATCCGGCAACAGAATCAGGCACTTTCGGTGGAGCTGGGGGCAGCCTGCCCTAACGCACCCTTTGGTGGGGATATGCCCGGGGTACTCCACTTCGCCGGGCTCCCACTCTTCGGTCACAAGCACACCGGACCCACACCAGTTGCTGCACACCCTGAGGTTACGTTCCACTCCTTTCTCTCTGGCGCCCCCTGTTGGTCCCGCTCACACACTCTGCCCCTTGATGTTCTCACCCTTCCGTCCCGGATCCAACTAACTCACACACACCTAAACCCTGCCCCTGGTATTAGCCGACTCCTCCTTCCCCGGTGGCAACAGCCGTTCCACCCGGCCACTAGGGGGTTTCAAACAAATCACATATACAATGAACACATTTTTATTAATGGCATTTCCGGGCTAACTATGTTGGTCTTGGTAGGGGGTAGGCTCACCCACTACACACTGACCAGCGCCGCAGCGCCAGCAGGGCGGGCGACCTGGTGCTTCACAGCACCCATGCTGCAAGGCAAAGCCCCGAAGGCTCCAGGCCGCGCCGCCCCACCGACACCACACCACCACAACAGCAGCCACCACACAGCACCAGCACACAGTGAGAGGTGTTTCTTCATAGTATGATATATATCAGTCTACCCCCCTCTTTTTTTGCTTGGATCTGCACTCTCCCCATTTGGCACAGGTGATTTTAATCAGCAGGAGACTGCAAGAGGGGTCAGCCTTCTTTTTGCTCCCAGTTCACATATGGGAGCCAGTGGGAGGTGAGTGTACAGCTCCTCTCACTGTGTGCTGGTGCTGTGTGGTGGCTGCTGTTGTGGTGGTGTGGTGTCAGTGGGGCGGCGCGGCCTGGAGCCTTGGGGGCTTTGCCTTGCAGCATGGGTGCTGTGAGGCACCAGGTCGCTCGCCCTGCTGGCGCATTGTCGCTGCGGCGGTGGTCAGTGCACAGTGCCGCACAAAAAGGTCAGGTTAGGGACCCACTCAAGAGGTTTGCCGTGACGTGGCAGTGGGCTTAATACAATCTGATCAGAATGGTAACAAAAGAACCTCATGTTCTATTTAATTTTTTGCCTAGCGGCTTTAGATCATTGTATTTTTGGGATGTGCGATCCATGTCTTTTTCTTCATAGTATGATATATATTAGCAGGGATGTTTCTAGTCACTGACAGCAAGCAGAGATGGGCAGCAACTTCTCACTTCTGCATTGTATGAGACGGTCGTGAAAGTCAGCGGCTCCATGTTTATTGCAGAATCTGTTGGATGTTGTGTCTCTATGTCCCCCCGTACGCAGCCCCCTATTCCTCACAGTCAGGTAATGGGGGCGCTGTTGTTGCAGGTCCGTGTGTGGCCGGAGTGGTCGGATACAAGATGCCTCGCTACTGCCTGTTTGGCGACACAGTGAACACCGCGTCACGGATGGAGTCTACAAGTTTACGTAAGATGTGTGATACCAGCAGGGACGGGGGCACCGTGTACCTCTGCGGACATTACTGAAGGGGGCGCCACTGGATCTGATTTCTGTGTCCATATAGAATGTTTACAGGGCGGTGTATGGGGGTATTATTAGGGCTCTGTATGGCGGAATTAGAGTAATGTATGGGAGGATTATTAGGAAACTGTATGGCAAAATTAGAGTAATGTATGGGGGGATTATTAGGAAACTGTATGGTGGAATTAGAGTAATGTATGGGGGTATTATTAGGGCTCTGTATGGCAAAATTAGAGTAATGTATGGGAGGATTATTAGGAAACTGTATGGCAAAATTAGAGTAATGTATGGGGGGATTATTAGGAAACTGTATGGCAAAATTAGAGTAATGTATGGGGGGATTATTAGGAAACTGTATGGTGGAATTAGAGTAATGTATGGGGGGATTGTTAGGAAACTGTATGGCGGAATTAGAGTAATGTATGGGGTGTGAGACTGTGACCGGGGTTATCTATGACGGCCGGTATGTCTCGCCCCGGTTGTGCTCACTCCATGATAATCCACTATAGGGTTAATGCTGTTTCCCTACAGGCTGAAGGAAGGGTTAAATAGATTCAGGAACGAGGGCAGGTGTGCCGGGTGTGAGGGAGTGATCACATCTCCCTGAGTTCTCTACCGGAAAGGCACATATGTACTATTGTGGACTTTTTCTTTGGATAATAAACCGTGTGCTGTGAACCTTGGTGCCTGGATCCCGTGTCTTCTGCAGCGCAGCCGACGACGCTACCTCACATATGGTGGAGAATGCGGGCATGACAGCCGGTGAGGTGTAGCATCCATCCCTGGTGACCCAGCTGCGCATGTCCTGGATTCGAGCGGCTATACTACAGCCCAAACCTGGCGACGCCATGGAGGACATACTAAAGCATTTGGCTCAGGCTAATGCACAGCAGCAACAGGCTAATGCACAGCAGCAACAGACCAATGCACACCTGCTCCAATCCTTGCAAGTGCAGGAAAAAAAATTCCAAGAACAGATGGATCAGGCCAATGCACGTCAGCAGCAATCCTTGCAAGTGCAGGACAAAAGGCACCAAGAACAGATGGAGCAGGCCAATGCACGTCAGCAGCAAGCCTTGCAATTGCAGGAAAAAAGGCTCCAAGAACAGATGGTTCTCCTGGCCAAGTCGATCCGTGCCGGACCGGCAGCAACAACCCAGGGACCGGGTGACGACGGCAGCGTCCGGAAAGCGGTGAGACAAGCGTTGCAAAAGATGACCCCGGGTGATGATGTCGAAGCGTTCCTGGCGGTGTTTGAACGGGTGGCCGAGCGGGAAAAGCTGCCGACCCCGCAGTGGGCTGAGGTATTGTCACCCTATCTGACGGGGGAACCCCAAAAAGCGTACCTGGACCTCTGTACCGAGGACGCCATTGACTATGTGACCCTGAAAGCCGAAATACTGGCTCGGTTGGGGGTGAATACCTATGTACGGGCTCAGCGGGTAAATCAGTGGTTCTATGAGGAAACCAAACCCGTACGCTCCCAGGTCTATGACTTGTTACATCTTGTAAAAAAGTGGTTGCAGCCTGACACTCTGAGCCCGGCGCAAATGGTGGAAAGGGTAGTAGTGGATCGTTTTGTGCGCACTTTACCCGTCACCGTTCAACGGTGGGTCGGACAGGGTGACCCGAGTACCCTGGACCAATTAGTGTCCCTGGTAGAGCGGCATGTGGCTACGCAGGACTTGATACGGGACACTGAGACTTTGCGTACCGCCCGTCGGTCCGGCCCCTCCAAGCCTAGGGCCAAGGACCCACCGCTGACACCGGTGCGGGATTCCGCTACCATCCCGTCTTAGGCCGCGCCCACCGTCCCTGAGGTCCGGAAGGCTATGTACCCTAAACGACAACTCGTCAAGGGGGTGTCCTTCCCTATTAGATGTTGGCGGTGCCAGCGGGTGGGACATATGGAAGCCCAGTGTCCACTCACCACGGAGCCCATGGATTGTGGGGTTACCCGGCGGGGTTCAATGTATGCTCAGGTGGTGTGTACCGCTGACCTGGTCTACCCAGAGACTGAGCCCCACTTGTGCCAAATTCAGGTGAATGGATGTCCGGTTACAGGCTTGTTGGATTCCGGAAGCTTAGTGACCCTTGTGCGATCAACCCTAAGGGCTAAAGTAAAGGCCACAGGACGTACCGTGGGGGTGGTTTGCATACATGGGGACCGCCGAGACTATCCCACGGGGATTGTCACCATCACAGCACCTTGCGGTCAGGTGCAACATGAGGTGGGACTTATTAACACTCTTCCCTATGACGTGATCCTAGGAAGGGATCTGCCCTATTTTTGGACTTTATGGAAGGGACCTCCTAAGTCCCCTCAGATATTGGTCAGTCCGGGACCTGAGCCCTACAATCCTGAATCCGGGACGCCTGACGTAGGGGTCCCCATGATAGGGACAGGATGTGAACCTGATAGGTCGCCCCTAGAGGTATTGGCAGGAGAGGCTGAGACGGTCGAGCCCATCCCGGAGTTGGAGGCGTCCCCGGATACGTTTGGGACAGCCCAACTCCAGGACCCTACATTAATACATGCCCGGAGTCGGGTGACAGTAGTTGACGGGGTGGCACAGCTGCCTGGTGCCCAGGTAAGATACCCCCATTTCGCTCTTAAGCAGGATTTACTCTACCAGGTAGATGAAATTCGGGGCGTAGGGGTAGAGCAGTTGGTGGTACCCCAGCCGTATCGCCGGCGGGTCCTCGACTTGGCTCATAAACACCTGATGAGTGGTCACCTAGGGGTCAAGAAAACGCAGGAGCGAATATTGCAAAGGTTCTATTGGCCCGGGGTCTTTGGGGAGGTAAAACGGTTCTGCGAAACCTGCCCGGAGTGTCAGCTTACCGCACCCCTGACCCACTTTCGCAGTCCGTTGGTACCGTTACCCATTATAGAAGTCCCTTTTGAATGGATAGGGATGGATCTGGTGGGGCCCCTCGTAAAGTCTGCTCGAGGGCACCAGCATATCCTAGTGATCGTTGACTATGCCACCCGGTATCCCGAGGCGATACCTCTCAGACATACTGCAGCAAAGCTTATAGCTCGGGAGTTGTTTGCTGTGTTCTGCCGGGTGGGGTTGCCCAAGGAGATACTTACGGATCAGGGGACCCCATTCATGTCTAAAGTGACCAAAGAGCTATGCCGGCTACTCCAGATCAAGCAGTTGCGTACGTCTGTGTATCATCCTCAGACGGATGGTTTAGTGGAACGATTCAATAAAACCCTGAAAACCATGCTCAAAAGGGTGATTTCAAAAGACGGGAAAGACTGGGATATGATGCTTCCCTATTTGATGTTTGCCATCCGTGAGGTGCCACAGGCATCCACGGGGTTTTCGCCTTTTGAATTGTTATACGGGCGACATCCCCGGGGATTGTTGGACCTGGCAAAGGACACATGGGAGCAAGAGCCCACCCCCCATAAAAGTGTGATTGAACACATTTTGGGTATGCAGAACCGCATAAGCGCGGTCATGCCAATTGTGAAGGAGCATTTACAGGAGGCTCAGGCCACGCAAAGCGGCCGCTACAATAGACAAGCCACCGTGCGGACCTTTAAACCCGGGAATCGGGTGTTGGTATTAATCCCCACGGCGGAGAGTAAATTCCTGGCTCAGTGGCAAGGCCCCTACGAGATAAAGGAAAGAGTCGGGGTGGTCAACTATAAAGTATTGCAGCCCGGTAGGCGGAAACCTGAACAAATATACCATGTCAACCTATTAAAACCTTGGCAGGAACGGGAAAGCCTGATGGCTGTTTTTTCCCCACCTCCCTCCTCTTCGGGTCGTTCACATCCGGCTCCAGCGACCTCCGGAGAGGACGAACCGGAAGTAAGGATTGGAGAAGCCCTCACCAAGCAACAGAGGTGAGAGGCCAGACGGTTGGTTCAGCAGAACCCCGATGTCTTCTCTGAGCTGCCCGGTAGGACCAGTCTGATACGACATGATATTGTCACCGAGCCCCACCTGAAGGTACGCCTGAAGTCATACCGGGTACCGGAGGCTCGACGACAAGCCATATCGGAGGAAGTAAAGACAATGTTACGCCTGGGGGTCATCGAAAAATCCCGGAGTGAATGGGCTAGTCCGATTGTCCTAATACCAAAACCCGATGGCTCCTTAAGGTTCTGCAATGACTTTAGGAGATTGAACGAAATATCCAAGTTTGATCTCTACCCCATGCCCCGGGTGGATGAGCTGATTGATAGGCTGGGACAGGCGCGGTATTTTACCACGCTCGACCTGACCAAGGGGTACTGGCAGGTGCCACTGACGGAGTCCGCCAAGGAGAAAAACGCTTTTGTTACGCCGGAGGGTCTCTTCCACTATGTTGTCTTGCCTTTTGGGTTACATGGCGCTCCGGCCACGTTCCAGAGGTTGATGGACTTAGTGCTGGAACCCCACCAGGCGTATGCATCAGCGTACCTGGATGACATCATTATTTACAGCTCCGATTGGCAGACTCACTTGGAACAGGTACAAGCGGTGGTGGACGCGCTTCGAACAGCCGGATTGACAGCCAATCCCAAGAAATGTGCATTGGGACTCACGGAAGCCCGCTACTTGGGCTACGTGATAGGCCAAGGAGTGATTAAGCCCCAAATTAACAAGGTCGAGGCAATCCAGAAGTGGCCTAGACCCCTGACCACGAAGCAGGTTAGGGCCTTCCTGGGTATCGTGGGGTACTACAGGAGGTTTGTAAAAGATTTTGCGGGACTATCAGCCCCCTTGACGGACCTTCTCAAAGGCAAGAAGTCCGTCATGGTGCGCTGGACTCCGCAGGCCGAGGACTCCTTCCGGGCCCTGAAGGAGGTCCTGTGCGGACAGCCCGTTCTGGTCAACCCTGATTTCCGGAAGGAGTTCATAGTACAGACTGATGCCTCGGAGGTTGGCCTGGGGGCAGTGCTGTCTCAGGTGGTTCAGGGGGAGGAACACCCCGTCACCTTCTTAAGTAGGAAGCTCACCCCTCCCGAGCGGAATTATAGCGTAGTGGAGAAGGAGTGCCTGGCGATCAAGTGGGCCTTGGAGTCCCTACGCTATTACCTGCTGGGACGTCAGTTTCGCTTGGTGACGGATCACTCTCCACTGGTCTGGATGAGGTCCGCCAAGGAACGGAATGCCCGGGTTACCCGGTGGTTCCTTTCTCTGCAGAACTTCCGGTTTACGGTTGAACACCGGGCCGGTAGGTTGCAGGGCAACGCCGATGCCTTGTCCCGCGGCCCGTGTTTGATGGCAGGAGTTCAACCCCGCACGCTTGAACTGAGGGGGGGGGGGTATGTGAGACTGTGACCGGGGTTATCTATGACGGCCGGTATGTCTCGCCCCGGTTGTGCTCACTCCATGATAATCCACTATAGGGTTAATGCTGTTTCCCTACAGGCTGAAGGAAGGGTTAAATAGATTCAGGAACGAGGGCAGGTGTGCCGGGTGTGAGGGAGTGATCACATCTCCCTGAGTTCTCTGCCGGAAAGGCACATATGTACTATTGTGGACTTTTTCTTTGGATAATAAACCGTGTGCTGTGAACCTTGGTGCCTGGATCCCGTGTCTTCTGCAGCGCAGCCGACGACGCTACCTCACAGGGGGTATTATTAGGAAACTGTATGGCGGAATTAGAGTAATGTATGGAGGTATTATTAGGGCTGTGTACAGAGATGTTATTAGTGCACTATATGGCGGTAGTATTAGTAGTATTAAAGTTCTGTATGGGGGAACTATTAGGAAACCTTTCAAATGGTATTACCACATTGAATGGAGGTATTGGGACACTGTATAGAGCTATTGGAGTAATATATGGGGGTATTATTAGGGCTGTGTATAGTGATGTTATTAGTGCACTGTGTGACGGTATTATTCGGGTACTATATGGCAGTATTAGAGTAATGCATGGTGGTATTATTAGAGCTTTGTATGAAGGAACTGTTAGGAAACTGATGATGTTAAGGTAATGAATGATGGTATTAGCGAACTGTATGGAGGTATTATTAGGGATGTGTATAGGGATGTTATTAGTGCACTATATGGCAGTATTATTACGGTACTGTGTGGCGGTATTAGAGTAATGTATTGTGGTATTATTGGGGCATGGTGGTCTTAGTAGGGCTCCATACAGAAGTAACATTAGAACACTCTATGGCAGTATTATTGGGGTACTGTATGGCGGTATTAGAGTAATATATTGTGGTATTATTTATTAGGGCTCTGTATGAGGGAACTATTAGGAAACAGACGCTGTTGGTTAATACATGATGGTATTAGCGGACTGTATGGAGGTAATCCATGGTGGTATTATTGTGGCTAATATTAGGACACTGTATGGGGGTATTAGGATAATGTATGAAGGCATTAGTATTTTACTTAAGCTTGGCTTACAAAGACATTCCCAGTTTAGTAGGTTGGGACTACCACTGGTTCTGAGAATGATTCCGCTTCATTGTTTCTTGCTGCACAGTGCCCCCTGACCGCCTGGCCGCGCAGGGTACTGCAGCTGTCCCAATTCAGATGAATGAAGTAGTGCTGCAACCAGCTGAACAGAGAATCTATGTACTGATTACAATGTGTAAAGGGTCCGCAGAGCTGAAGTGGTCCCAGAGGTTGGGATGATCGCCACCACTTACCAAGATAGGAATACTCCTTTAAAGGGAATCTGTCACCAGGTTTTTGCCACCTAATCTGAGAGCAGCGTAATGTAGGGGCAGAGATCCTGATTCCAGTGATGTGTCACTTTATTGGGCTGCTTAGTGTAGTTTTGATAGAATTACAGTTTAATCAGCAGTAGATTATCATTACAGGACTACTTGTCGTGCTGCAGGTAGTCCAGCATATTCATGAGCTCTGTATAACTGCTAGATCTGCAGCAGAAAAAACAGTGATTTTATCAAAATGACAGCAAACAGCTCAGTAAGTGACACATCGCTGGAATCAGGGTCTCTGTCTCCCCAGATGGAGGAGCAAAACCCAGGTGACAGATTCCCTTTAAAGGGAGAAGCCACATTGTTGCTATCTTGGGTAACGTCTCATATACGAGGGGGACTTTGAGTTGTGATTCTTTCTTCTCCGCTGGTTTCCTGTTCCCCCGAGACGCTGCGTTGTGGGGTTCAGCCGCAGAGACATAGTGAGCGCTCAGCTGTCAGGACAGAAGTCACAACCTGGAGGACGTGTCCTTACCGTCTATGTGTGAGATATATGGAAGACGATGTCCGTGTCTTTATCTCGTAGCTCAGAAGATTCACATCAGCTCCGCCACCTACCAGGTCTTACTCATTGACAACGCGTACGAGATTGAGCCCCGAGGGGAGATTGAAGTCAAGGTAATTGGGATCTACTGGATCCAGTCCTTCATCCTTTATCCATATACACAGCTGTGCAGAATGATATCATCCCGGTCTATGCAGGTGTCAGTCTTCACTGCACTGCTGCCATTTTACTCATGGAGTTGGAGGCCTAAGGATGAACAGTAACATTCATTCTGGCCAAAGATGAACCTGTAAAATAGCCGCAAAGCAAAAAAAAATCCGAAAGTGTGTGTATGTATATAATATATATACAGGGCGGTCCAAAAGTATGTGGACAGTGTGTGTAATAGGGTTATCAGACATGATGAAAGTGAAACTGACTCAGTTACCCTTAGCAACCAATCAGATTCCACCTTTCATTTTCCAAAGAGTCTGTGAAGAATGAAAGGTGGAATCTGATTGGTTGCTAAGGGCAACTGAGTCAGTTTCACTTTACACCATGTCTGATAACCCTATTACACATACTGTCCACCTACTTTTGGACGACCCTGTATATATATATATATATATATATATATATATATATATATATATATATATATATATATATATACTAGAAGGTGGCCGGATTCTACGCATCGGGTATTCTAGAATTTACGTATTGTGTAGTTTATGTATGATTTTTGTTATATATATATAGATGTTGTTGTGTGTAGTTACCAAGTGTTTGTGTAGGGGCTGTACATGTTCTGGGTGTGGCGGGGGGTGAGAGCGGTGTTGTATGTGTGTTGCGTGTGTTGCGTTGTTTGTGGAGCGCTGTGTGTCTGTCGCGTTGTGTGTGTGTGTGTTGCGCAGTTTGTGTGTGTGTGGTGTGTTTTGGGGGGAGGTATGTTTTGTGCAATGTGTGTGTGTTGCGTGGTATGTGCGTATATTTATGTATGCTGCGGTGTTTGTGTGTTGGGTGTTGTGTGTGTGCAGCGTTGTCTGTGTGTGTGGGTGTCTGTGTAGGGCGGTGTTTGTGGTTCCCAGTGTGTGTGTGTGTGTTGTGCAGTGCGCGTGTGTGTGTGTGTGTGTGTGTTGGGGGGAGGTGTGCACCTCCCATCGTGCTCCATCCCCCATGCTGCGCACTCCCAAACGTGGTCCATCCGCCATGGTGCGCACTCCCAAACGTGCTCCATCCGCCATGCTGCGCGCTCCCAAACGTGCTCCATCCGCCATGCTGCGCACTCCCAAACGTGCTCCCTCCGCCATGCTGCGCACCCCCCATCGTGCTCCATCCGCCATGCTGCGCACCCCCAAACGTGCTCCATCCGCCATGCTGCGCACTCCCAAACGTGCTCCATCCGCCATGCTGCGCACTCCCAAACGTGCTCCATCCGCCATGCTGCGCACTCCCAAACGTGCTCCATCCGCCATGCTGCGCACTCCCAAACGTGCTCCATCCCCCATGCTGCGCACTCCCAAACGTGGTCCATCCGCCATGCTGCACCAGCATCAGCCTCTCTGCCCGCAGCATCAGCCTCTCTCCTCCCAGCATCAGCCTCTCTCCTCCCAGCATCAGCCTTTTCTGTCCCTAGCATCAGCCTTTCTCCTCCGAGCCTACCCCAGCCTCAGCGTCCCCCAGCATCAGCCTCTCTTCTCTCAGCTTCCCCCTCCCAGCCTTCCCCAGTATCAGCCTCTCTCCTCCCAGCCTCCTCCAGCACGCCGTGCTCCTCTGCCGACACAGATCCGATCGCATACACACACACACACACACCCGATCGCATACACTCACACACACCCGATCGCATACACTCACACACACCCGATCGCATACACTCACACACACCCGATCACATACACTCACACACACCCGATCGCATACACTCACACACACCCGATCGCATACACTCACACACACCCGATCGCATACACTCATGCACACACACATTGACGATATTGCACATACGCGCTCACACTCACCACATCCGGAGATACCACATGCTTCTGGCCATGTGATCCTCCGGCAGGTCCTGGAAGTTCACTGCACAGTATCGCCGCCGAGAAGCAAACGATATCCCAGGATGTTGTGAGTGTGTGGATGCGATGTGATGTGTGTGTGAGGTGTGTGTGATCTGATATGTGTGTGCGTGCGTGTGTGTATGTTCCGCCGCTGCAGGACCTTGATGCGCTGGTAACTATGCTACCATGGTTACCAGCGTATCCCGTCCCCCTCTCGCACGGGAGCCCACACCAGCATACGGCGGCAACCCCAGCAATGCGAGGGTATGTGTCGGCTGGGTTGGCGGCGTACGCTGATGTGGGCTCCCGGGGGTACAGTACTCACCTGGGAGTCGTGGCTCCGTGTTGGTCGGTTCAGGGAATGCGTGCGGGGGGCGGGGCCAGAGCGAGCGTGCATTGCGTGAGGGGGGCGGGGCGTGGGCGAGTTGCCTGGGCGAGCGGCCAATCCGTGCGGGGGTGGCGGGGCCATGGCGAGCCCAGCGGCCAATCAGCTTTGTGTCACCGTAAGGACACAATTTTGGAGCAAGACAGACAGACAGACAGAATAAGGCAATTATATATATATAGATAGATATAATTTATTTATTATTTCAGGGCAAAGGGAAAATGAAAACCTATTGGCTGATTGGAAATAAGAATTACAGTGTGCAGAACGACAGCCTGGTCTGCCACTGGAACCCCGAAATCTCCAGGAGAAAGAAGCTGGAGAGCAGCCTGGGGTCCGGCCTGCAGGTGAGAAGAACCCGGAAACTTATCCAATGTATTAATGACGTTCAACGCCAAATAGGCATTTACAGAGTTAATGTGATGCTACTCACTACTTACAGGTAGCTCAAACGGTAGAGAAGTCAGGAAAGTCGAGGTCTGGTATCAGGAGGACATGTATGGATACAGGGAGTAAACAGAGGCGTAGACAGGTCACAAACTGAGGGTCAGAATTCCAAGAAGGCGCATAATGGATTCAGAGCGTAAACTGAGCCGTGGTCAGGTAACAGTCTGAGGTCAAAAGCCAGGAGGTCACGTCAGGAACAGGAAGCAGGCA
Source organism: Anomaloglossus baeobatrachus (assembly GCF_048569485.1). Classification (NCBI taxonomy): domain Eukaryota; kingdom Metazoa; phylum Chordata; class Amphibia; order Anura; family Aromobatidae; genus Anomaloglossus; species Anomaloglossus baeobatrachus. Next base: position 182,250,233 of record NC_134363.1, on the reverse strand, counting down.
GAGAGCGGTCAAACAACAGTCCGGGGTTAAGACACAAAAATCAGAACGCTAGCAAATACACAGGCCAACAGCACAACTGCAGAACCAGAGAGGACGACTGGCAAAGTTCTGGGGAGCATGCTCAGTAAAGAAGCAGAGCAATTACCAGGAAAGTGAACACCTGAGTAAAAGCACCTTCCAGAACCAACATGGAATCCTGCGCTATCAATCAACCTGCCAGCCAGAAGCTAAGGAAAACACAGCAGAACATCTCCTACTGCAAGATGCTCTGCGCAGAGGAATCGGGTCACTGCCAGCTCATTAGTCTAGGAAAACACAGCAGAGCCTCTCCTAGTTGTGCAAGATGCTCTGCACAGAGGAATCGTGACTGTTTATTTGTTTTTATGTGGATAAAGCTTAAAGGGATCGTCCAGGACTGGAAAACACAGATGCTTTTTTTTCCAAAAAGCAGCGCCACGCCTGTCTATAGGTTGTCAGTGGTATTGCAGCTCAGCCCCATTCACTTTATTGCATCTGAACTGCAAAATCAGAGCCAAACCCCTGGACGGGGCTGGCCCAGTTTTTGGAATATTCACCTAATATACAACCTCTTTAGTTCTTGTTATATGGAAAGTCTAAAGATGTGTTAATTCTTCTTTATTTCAAGATCTCTGCTTGCTGTCAGTGAATAAGATGCCTCTAAATAATGGATTTAGTTCATGTATTCTTACTGATAGGCAATGGAGACCAATGCACTGATGTTTTTAAAATATTTTTCCCTTCTTGAAAATTCTGACAATCTGTTAGTGCTTGGGCCCATTGATGTCTGCTCTCCCCGTCCCTTCCCTCAGTATTACAGATAGCAGCAGGAGATAGGTAGGGCTGTACATAGCAGATGAGACTGTGCACAGGGGAGAAAGCATCTACAGCATCAGGGAGGGCTAAGAAAACAGAGGGAAGCTCAAGAAGGGGCCATGACTCCTTTTGTTCATAGGCTTAAAATGTGAACATTAGGGGTGTTGCATTCAATGAATTAAGCACAATTCCGCTTTCTCTCTCACAGTCATTATCCAGTAACGTCCCATCAGATACCAGTCGGGTGAACACACCTCGGATCCTGGAGGAGCCATCGACACCAGATGGACCCCGGACTGCTTCACCCAAAACTGAGAAAATGGCTGAAAGTAAGGAACAGAACAAAGTTCCAACTCTAGAACTATCTGTTCCTGCAAGGACCGATCTGGAGGCCTCTAGACGCGTCTCATTGGAGAAGAACATTGTCCTTCCTGGATTTGTGGAGGAATCGCTATAATATTGGGGAACCTCCATACTTAAGAAGTGAGTAGCAGAACAGCAGGGGCCTCATCAGGACCTCCAGGATACTGTGATGATCAGAAAGTCTCTGCTTTTATATCTGGTGCAGGATCCGAGGGGGGGGGGCATGACACGAATTATGTCTGGTGCAGGATCCTAGGGGGAGGAGCATGACACGAATTATGTCTGGTGCAGGATCCGAGGGGGAGGAGCATGATACAGGGATTATACCTGGTGCAGGATCCGAGGGGGAGGAGCATGACACAGGGATTATACCTGGTGCAGGATCCGAGGGGGAGAAGCATGACACAGGGATTATACCTGGTGCAGGATCCGAGGGGGAGGAGCATGACACGAATTATGTCTGGTGCAGGATCCGAGGGGGAGGAACATGATGCAGGGACTATGTCTGGTGCAGGATCCGAGGGGGAGGAACATGATGCAGGGACTATATCTGGTGCAGGATCCGAGGGGGAGGAACATGATGCAGGGACTATATCTGGTGCAGGATCCGAGGGGGAGGAGCATGATACAGGGATTATATCTGGTGCAGGATCCGAGGGGGAGGAGCATGACACGGATTATGTCTGGTGCAGGATCCTAGGGGGAGGAGCATGACACGGATTATGTCTGGTGCAGGATCCGAGGGGGGGAGCATGACACAGGGATTATGTCTGGTCCAGGATCCGAGGGGGGGAGCATGACACAGGGATTATGTCTGGTCCAGGATCCGAGGGGGGGAGCATGACACAGGGATTATGTCTGGTGCAAGATCCGAGGGGGAAGAGCATGACACGGATTATGTTTGGTGCAGGATCCTAGGGGGAGGAGCATGACACAAATTATGTCTGGTGCAGGATCCGAGGGGGAGGAGCACAACACAGGGATTATATCTGTTGCAGGATCCGAGGAGGAGGAGCATGACAGGGATTATCTCTGGTACAGGATCCGACGGGCAGGAGCGGAGCAGGATACAGGGATTATATGTGGTGCCGGATCTGAGGGGTAGGAGCACGACACAGGGATTATATCTGGTGCAGGATCCGAGGGGGAGGAGCATGACAGGGATTATACTTGGTGCAGGATCCGAGGGGGAGGAGCATGACACAGGGATTATATCTGGTCCAGGATCCGAGGGGGGGAGCATGACACAGGGATTATGTCTGGTGCAAGATCCGAGGGGGAAGAGCATGACACGGATTATGTTTGGTGCAGGATCCGAGGGGGAGGAGCATGACAGGGATTATACTTGGTGCAGGATCCGAGGGGGAGGAGCATGACACAGGGATTATATCTGGTGCAGGTTCCGAGGAGGAAGAGCATGACAGGGATTATACCTGGTGCAGGATCCGAAGGGGAGGAGCATGACACAGGGATTATACCTGGTGCAGGATCCGAGGGGGAGGAACACAATACAGGGATTATGTCTGGTGCAGGATCCGAGGGGGAGGAATATGACACAGGGATTCAAATAACAGCAAAGACCACGTATCTGTAGGCCGGAGTAGTGCTGGAGACGGTGCTGGACCAGGGGAGGGTGAGTTTTCTCTGGGTGTCTCATTTTACAACTATGAAAGCACCACATTTGTAAAAGTAAAAAGCCTCTTTAAGGAGAAGCTCTCTCTCCCGACTCCCCCATACACGTGAATGCTCAGCTGAGTTATTTATTGGGAGAGGGGAGTCACAGATATAAGACCCTTGTATCCTCATCCCGACTCCTCTGGCCACACTATTTGCCTGGAGGACCAAGGCTTCATCGGCTGGGAGACCCCCGAACACCGCAGATGGTCTCTGTGATGTGTATGGGGACCTCCAGATGATCAGAGGTTCTGGAGCATCACACATTAATGATTTCTCACTTTCCTATATCCCCTCCTGATATTGGAGCAGACCCCCCAGCAGGCGGCTCATTCCTGATGCCGGTAATGTCCGTATTCAGGGAGCCGTGTGAGCGCCGCCCATTCATATGAGGATTCATTTCAATAGAATTTTAATTTAACAAATTAGGGAAAATTGCTTTGTTACCATGAGAACGATAATTACCCAGATAAGACAATGCGGCCTGAACTAACTCTGCCATACGGTGCGAATTCACTGCACACGGCGCAAATCAAAGGAAGAAAGCGGCGATAATTACAGGACACCGGGGTCCCGGCGGCCCCTCGTCTTATCCCCCAATGAATATGCTTTTCTGTTAAGTGCAATCAAAATGTTTCACGGATTGATCAAATCTTTTCTCCATCTTTTTGTATTTGTCTCTAATTCTTCCTTCTTTTCAGGTTCTGTTTGCTGTCAGTGAATAGAAACATTCCTCTTTAAACTGCACCAATCACCATGATTTTTGTATATAACCAAAAGCCAGTGCTATACTGGCACTATCAGGCTGATTCTATACATAGAGTGCTATACTGGCACTATCAGGCTGATTCTATACATACAGTGCTATACTGGCGCTATCAGGCTGATTCTATACATACAGTGCTATACTGGCACTATCAGGCTGATTCTATACATACAGTGCTATACTGGCACTATCAGGCTGATTCTATACATACAGTGCTATACTGGAACTATCAGGCTGATTGTATACATACAGTGCTATACTGGCAATATCAGGCTGATTCTATACATACAGTGCTATACTGGCACTATCAGGCTGATTCTATACATACAGTGCTATACTGGCGCTATCAGGCTGATTCTATACATACAGTGCTATACTGGCACTATCAGGCTGATTCTATACATACAGTGCTATACTGGCACTATCAGGCTGATTCTATACATACAGTGCTATACTGGGACTATCAGGCTGATTCTATACATACAGTGCTATACTGGCACTATCAGGCTGATTCTATACATACAGTGCTATACTGGTACTATCAGGCTGATTCTATACATACAGTGCTATACTGGCAATATCAGGCTGATTCTATACATACAGTGCTATACTGGCGCTATCAGGCTGAGTCTATACATACAGTGCTATACTGGCACTATCAGGCTGATTCTATACACACAGTGCTATACTGGCACTATCAGGCTGATTCTATACATACAGTGCTATACTGGTACTATCAGGCTGATTCTATACATACAGGGCTATACTGGCACTATCAGGCTGATTCTATACATACAGCGCTATACTGGCACTATCAGGCTGATTCTATACATACAGTGCTATACTGGCACTATCCGGCTGATTCTATACATACAGTGCTATACTGGCACTATCAGGCTGATTCTATACATACAGTGCTATACTGGCACTATCAGCCTGATTCTATACATACCTACAGTGGTCAGCTCGGATGTTTAGGTTTTGAAATCCACGAAAGTAAAGTTTATAAAATCATCAGCTTCTTGAGTGACAGCAGCTGAGGATCAGATAATATCTGGGGGGTATTCATAGTTATCCCCTCCCCCTGTTTGAAATAGCATAAATATTATACAAACTATTTAATTTGTGACTTACAGGACCTGTGTGAGGTCATACCCATGTGACCAGAAGGGGCGGGGCCTCAGCAACAGAAAAATGTTGCTTCCTGGTATCAGCTATGTTGGCTGAGGTCCCTCCCCTTCTTGTCACATGGGTATGACCTCAACACAGATCCTGCAAAGTAAAAAATTAAATTGTATAATAATTATTCTTATTCTATTTAATTTTTTACTTTGCAGGACCTGTGCTGAGGTCATACCCATGTGACAAGAAGGGGCGGAGCCTCAGCTAACATAGCTGATAACAAGAAGCAACATTTTTCTGTTGGCTGAGGCTCCGCCCCTTCTGGTCACATGGGTATGACCTCACACAGATCCTGCAATTCACAAATTAAATAGTTTGTATAATACTTATGCTAATTCTAACAGGGGCAGGGGATAACTATGAATACCCACCAGATATTATCTGATCCTCAGCTGCTGTCACTCAAGAAGCTGATGATTTTATAAACTTTACTTTTTTGTTGTTTCAAAACCTAAACATCTGTGCTGATTACTAATGGTATATAGAGAATCAGCCTGATGATGCCAGTATAGCACTGTATGTATAGAATCAGCCTGATAGTGCCAGTATAGCACTGTATGTATAGAATCAGCCTGATAGTGCCAGTATAGCACTGTATGTATAGAATCAGCCTGATAGTGCCAGTATAGCACTGTATGTATAGAATCAGCCTGATAGTGCCGTATAGCACTGTATGTATAGAATCAGCATGATAGTGCCAGTATAGCACTGTATGTATAGAATCAGCCTGATAGTGCCAGTATAGCACTGTATGTATAGAATCAGCCTGATAGTGACAGTATAGCACTGTGTGTATAGAATCAGCCTGATAGTGCCAGTATAGCACTGTATGTATAGAATCAGCCTGATAGTGCCAGTATAGCACTGCATGTGTAGACTCAGCCTGATAGCGCCAGTATAGCCCTGTATGTATAGAATCAGCCTGATAGAGCCAGTATAGCACTGTATGTATAGAATCAGCCTGATAGTGCCAGTATAGCACTGTATGTATAGAATCAGCCGGATAGTGCCAGTATAGCACTGTATGTGTAGACTCAGCCTGATAGCGCCAGTATAGCCCTGTATGTATAGAATCAGCCTGATAGAGCCAGTATAGCACTGTATGTATAGACTCAGCCTGATAGTGCCAGTATAGCACTGTATGTATAGAATCAGCCGGATAGTGCCAGTATAGCACTGTATGTATAGAATCAGCCTGATAGCGCCAGTATAGCACTGTATGTATAGACTCAGCCGGATAGTGCCAGTATAGCACTGTGTGTATAGAATCAACCTGATAGTGCCGGTATAGCACTGTATGTATAGAATCAGCCGGATAGCGCCAGTATAGCACTGTATGGATAGAATCAGCCTGATAGTACCAGTATAGCACTGTATGTATAGAATCAGCCTGATAGTGCCGGTATAGCACTGTATGTATAGAATCAGCCTGATAGTGCCGGTATAGCACTGTATGTATAGAATCAGCCTGATAGTGCCGGTATAGCACTGTATGTATAAACTCAGCCTGATAGTGCCAGTATAGCACTGTATGTATAGAATCAGCCTGATAGTGCCAGTATAGCACTGTATGTGTAGACTCAGCCTGATAGCGCCAGTATAGCCCTGTATGTATAGAATCAGCCTGATAGAGCCAGTATAGCACTGTATGTATAGATTCAGCCTGATAGTGCCAGTATAGCACTGTGTGTGTAGAATCAGCCTGATAAAGCCAGTATAGCACTGTATGTATAGAATCAGCCTGATAGTGCCAGCATAGCACTGTATGTATAGAATCAGCCTGATAGTGCCAGTATAGCACTGTATGTATAGAATCAGCCTGATAGAGGCAGTATAGCACTGTATGTATAGAATCAGCCTGATAGTGCCAGTATAGCACTGTATGTATAGAATCAGCCTGATAGTGCCAGTATAGCACTGTATGTATAGAATCAGCCTGATAGTGCCAGTATAGCACTGTATGTGTAGACTCAGCCTGATAGTGCCAGTATAGCACTGTATGTGTAGACTCAGCCTGATAGTGCCAGTATAGCACTGTATGTGTAGACTCAGCCTGATAGCGCCAGTATAGCCCTGTATGTATAGAATCAGCCTGATAGAGCCAGTATAGCACTGTATGTATAGAATCAGCCTGATAGTGCCAGTATAGCACTGTATGTATAGAATCAGCCGGATAGTGCCAGTATAGCACTGTATGTGTAGACTCAGCCTGATAGCGCCAGTATAGCCCTGTATGTATAGAATCAGCCTGATAGTGCCAGTATAGCACTGTATGTATAGAATCAGCCGGATAGTGCCAGTATAGCACTGTATGTGTAGACTCAGCCTGATAGCGCCAGTATAGCCCTGTATGTATAGAATCAGCCTGATAGAGCCAGTATAGCACTGTATGTATAGAATCAGCCTGATAGTGCCAGTATAGCACTGTATGTATAGAATCAGCCGGATGGTGCCAGTATAGCACTGTATGTGTAGACTCAGCCTGATAGCGCCAGTATAGCCCTGTATGTATAGAATCAGCCTGATAGTGCCAGTATAGCACTGTATGTATAGAATCAGCCGGATAGTGCCAGTATAGCACTGTATGTGTAGACTCAGCCTGATAGCGCCAGTATAGCCCTGTATGTATAGAATCAGCCTGATAGATCCAGTATAGCACTGTATGTATAGACTCAGCCTGATAGTGCCAGTATAGCATTGTATGTATAGAATCAGAGAGAGAGGGGAGCCAGCACGATCTGAAAATGGCATGCATCATATAAAAAGTGCAAATTCACAGATTTATTCCAACTGTACTGTAATATAAATGAGATTTTTAGCAAATAATTGATCAATTCTTTGAGCCACCCCGGCTGTATGTATAGAATCAGCCTGATAGAGCCAGTATAGCACTGTATGTATAGAATCAGCCTGATAGTGCCAGTATAGCGCTGTATGTATAGACTCAGCCTGATAGTGCCAGCATAGCACTGTATGTATAGAATCAGCCTGATAGTGCCAGTATAGCACTGTATGTATAGAATCAGCCTGATAGCGCCAGTATAGCACTGTATGTATAGAATCAGCCTGATAGTGCCAGTATAGCGCTGTATGTATAGACTCAGCCTGATAGTGCCAGTATAGCATTGTATGTATAGAATCAGCCTGATAGTGCCAGTATAGCACTGTATGTATAGAATCAGCCTGATAGTGCCAGTATAGCGCTGTATGTATAGACTCAGCCTGATAGTGCCAGTATAGCATTGTATGTATAGAATCAGCCTGATAGTGCCAGTATAGCACTGTATGTATAGAATCAGCCTGATAGTGACAGTATAGCACTGTATGTATAGAATCAGCCGGATAGCGCCAGTATAGCACTGTATGTATAGACTAAGCCTGATAGTGCCAGTATAGCACTGTATGTATAGAATCAGCCTGATAGCGCCAGTATAGCACTGTATGGATAGAATCAGCCTGATAGTGCCAGTATAGCACTGTATGTATAGAATCAGCCTTATAGTGCAGGTATAGCACTGTATGTATAGAATCAGCCGGATAGTGCCAGTATAGCACTGTATGTGTAGACTCAGCCTGATAGCGCCAGTATAGCCCTGTATGTATAGAATCAGCCTGATAGAGCCAGTATAGCACTGTATGTATAGACTCAGCCTGATAGTGCCAGTATAGCACTGTATGTATAGAATCAGCCGGATAGTGCCAGTATAGCACTGTATGTATAGAATCAGCCTGATAGCGCCAGTATAGCACTGTATGTATAGACTCAGCCGGATAGTGCCAGTATAGCACTGTGTGTATAGAATCAACCTGATAGTGCCAGTATAGCACTGTATGTATAGAATCAGCCGGATAGCGCCAGTATAGCACTGTATGGATAGAATCAGCCTGATAGTACCAGTATAGCACTGTATGTATAGAATCAGCCTGATAGTGCCAGTATAGCACTGTATGTATAGAATCAGCCTGATAGTGCCGGTATAGCACTGTATGTATAGAATCAGCCTGATAGTGCCGGTATAGCACTGTATGTATAAACTCAGCCTGATAGTGCCAGTATAGCACTGTATGTATAGAATCAGCCTGATAGTGCCAGTATAGCACTGTATGTGTAGACTCAGCCTGATAGCGCCAGTATAGCCCTGTATGTATAGAATCAGCCTGATAGAGCCAGTATAGCACTGTATGTATAGATTCAGCCTGATAGTGCCAGTATAGCACTGTGTGTGTAGAATCAGCCTGATAAAGCCAGTATAGCACTGTATGTATAGAATCAGCCTGATAGTGCCAGCATAGCACTGTATGTATAGAATCAGCCTGATAGTGCCAGTATAGCACTGTATGTATAGAATCAGCCTGATAGAGGCAGTATAGCACTGTATGTATAGAATCAGCCTGATAGTGCCAGTATAGCACTGTATGTGTAGACTCAGCCTGATAGTGCCAGTATAGCACTGTATGTGTAGACTCAGCCTGATAGCGCCAGTATAGCCCTCTATGTATAGAATCAGCCTGATAGAGCCAGTATAGCACTGTATGTATAGAATCAGCCTGATAGTGCCAGTATAGCACTGTATGTATAGAATCAGCCGGATAGTGCCAGTATAGCACTGTATGTGTAGACTCAGCCTGATAGCGCCAGTATAGCCCTGTATGTATAGAATCAGCCTGATAGTGCCAGTATAGCACTGTATGTATAGAATCAGCCGGATAGTGCCAGTATAGCACTGTATGTGTAGACTCAGCCTGATAGCGCCAGTATAGCCCTGTATGTATAGAATCAGCCTGATAGAGCCAGTATAGCACTGTATGTATAGAATCAGCCTGATAGTGCCAGTATAGCACTGTATGTATAGAATCAGCCGGATAGTGCCAGTATAGCACTGTATGTGTAGACTCAGCCTGATAGCGCCAGTATAGCCCTGTATGTATAGAATCAGCCTGATAGTGCCAGTATAGCACTGTATGTATAGAATCAGCCGGATAGTGCCAGTATAGCACTGTATGTGTAGACTCAGCCTGATAGCGCCAGTATAGCCCTGTATGTATAGAATCAGCCTGATAGATCCAGTATAGCACTGTATGTATAGACTCAGCCTGATAGTGCCAGTATAGCATTGTATGTATAGAATCAGAGAGAGAGGGGAGCCAGCACGATCTGAAAATGGCATGCATCATATAAAAAGTGCAAATTCACAGATTTATTCCAACTGTACTGTAATATAAATGAGATTTTTAGCAAATAATTGATCAATTCTTTGAGCCACCCCGGCTGTATGTATAGAATCAGCCTGATAGAGCCAGTATAGCACTGTATGTATAGAATCAGCCTGATAGTGCCAGTATAGCGCTGTATGTATAGACTCAGCCTGATAGTGCCAGTATAGCACTGTATGTATAGAATCAGCCTGATAGTGCCAGTATAGCACTGTATGTATAGAATCAGCCTGATAGCGCCAGTATAGCACTGTATGTATAGAATCAGCCTGATAGTGCCAGTATAGCGCTGTATGTATAGACTCAGCCTGATAGTGCCAGTATAGCGCTGTATGTATAGACTCAGCCTGATAGTGCCAGTATAGCATTGTATGTATAGAATCAGCCTGATAGTGCCAGTATAGCGCTGTATGTATAGAATCAGCCTGATAGTGCCAGTATAGCGCTGTATGTATAGACTCAGCCTGATAGTGCCAGTATAGCATTGTATGTATAGAATCAGCCTGATAGTGCCAGTATAGCACTGTATGTATAGAATCAGCCTGATAGTGCCAGTATAGCGCTGTATGTATAGACTCAGCCTGATAGTGCCAGTATAGCATTGTATGTATAGAATCAGCCTGATAGTGCCAGTATAGCACTGTATGTATAGAATCAGCCTGATAGTGACAGTATAGCACTGTATGTATAGAATCAGCCGGATAGCGCCAGTATAGCACTGTATGTGTAGACTCAGCCTGATAGCGCCAGTATAGCCCTGTATGTATAGAATCAGCCTGATAGAGCCAGTATAGCACTGTATGTATAGAATCAGCCTGATAGTGCCAGTATAGCACTGTATGTATAGAATCAGCCGGATAGTGCCAGTATAGCACTGTATGTGTAGACTCAGCCTGATAGCGCCAGTATAGCCCTGTATGTATAGAATCAGCCTGATAGTGCCAGTATAGCACTGTATGTATAGAATCAGCCGGATAGTGCCAGTATAGCACTGTATGTGTAGACTCAGCCTGATAGCGCCAGTATAGCCCTGTATGTATAGAATCAGCCTGATAGATCCAGTATAGCACTGTATGTATAGACTCAGCCTGATAGTGCCAGTATAGCATTGTATGTATAGAATCAGAGAGAGAGGGGAGCCAGCACGATCTGAAAATGGCATGCATCATATAAAAAGTGCAAATTCACAGATTTATTCCAACTGTACTGTAATATAAATGAGATTTTTAGCAAATAATTGATCAATTCTTTGAGCCACCCCGGCTGTATGTATAGAATCAGCCTGATAGAGCCAGTATAGCACTGTATGTATAGAATCAGCCTGATTGTGCCAGTATAGCGCTGTATGTATAGACTCAGCCTGATAGTGCCAGTATAGCACTGTATGTATAGAATCAGCCTGATAGTGCCAGTATAGCACTGTATGTATAGAATCAGCCTGATAGCGCCAGTATAGCACTGTATGTATAGAATCAGCCTGATAGTGCCAGTATAGCGCTGTATGTATAGACTCAGCCTGATAGTGCCAGTATAGCATTGTATGTATAGAATCAGCCTGATAGTGCCAGTATAGCACTGTATGTATAGAATCAGCCTGATAGTGCCAGTATAGCGCTGTATGTATAGACTCAGCCTGATAGTGCCAGTATAGCATTGTATGTATAGAATCAGCCTGATAGTGCCAGTATAGCACTGTATGTATAGAATCAGCCTGATAGTGACAGTATAGCACTGTATGTATAGAATCAGCCGGATAGCGCCAGTATAGCACTGTATGTATAGACTAAGCCTGATAGTGCCAGTATAGCACTGTATGTATAGAATCAGCCTGATAGCGCCAGTATAGCACTGTATGGATAGAATCAGCCTGATAGTGCCAGTATAGCACTGTATGTATAGAATCAGCCTGATAGTGCAGGTATAGCACTGTATGTATAGAATCAGCCTGATAGTGCCAGTATAGCACTGTATGTATAGAATCAGCCGGATAGTGCCAGTATAGCACTGTATGTGTAGACTCAGCCTGATAGCGCCAGTATAGCCCTGTATGTATAGAATCAGCCTGATAGAGCCAGTATAGCACTGTATGTATAGACTCAGCCTGATAGTGCCAGTATAGCACTGTATGTATAGAATCAGCCGGATAGTGCCAGTATAGCACTGTATGTATAGAATCAGCCTGATAGCGCCAGTATATCACTGTATGTATAGACTCAGCCGGATAGTGCCAGTATAGCACTGTGTGTATAGAATCAACCTGATAGTGCCAGTATAGCACTGTATGTATAGAATCAGCCGGATAGCGCCAGTATAGCACTGTATGGATAGAATCAGCCTGATAGTACCAGTATAGCACTGTATGTATAGAATCAGCCTGATAGTGCCAGTATAGCACTGTATGTATAGAATCAGCCTGATAGTGCCGGTATAGCACTGTATGTATAGAATCAGCCTGATAGTGCCGGTATAGCACTGTATGTATAAACTCAGCCTGATAGTGCCAGTATAGCACTGTATGTATAGAATCAGCCTGATAGTGCCAGTATAGCACTGTATGTGTAGACTCAGCCTGATAGAGCCAGTATAGCACTGTATGTATAGATTCAGCCTGATAGTGCCAGTATAGCACTGTGTGTGTAGAATCAGCCTGATAAAGCCAGTATAGCACTGTATGTATAGAATCAGCCTGATAGTGCCAGCATAGCACTGTATGTATAGAATCAGCCTGATAGTGCCAGTATAGCACTGTATGTATAGAATCAGCCTGATAGAGGCAGTATAGCACTGTATGTATAGAATCAGCCTGATAGTGCCAGTATAGCACTGTATGTATAGAATCAGCCTGATAGTGCCAGTATAGCACTGTATGTATAGAATCAGCCTGATAGTGCCAGTATAGCACTGTATGTGTAGACTCAGCCTGATAGTGCCAGTATAGCACTGTATGTGTAGACTCAGCCTGATAGTGCCAGTATAGCACTGTATGTGTAGACTCAGCCTGATAGCGCCAGTATAGCCCTGTATGTATAGAATCAGCCTGATAGAGCCAGTATAGCACTGTATGTATAGAATCAGCCTGATAGTGCCAGTATAGCACTGTATGTATAGAATCAGCCGGATAGTGCCAGTATAGCACTGTATGTGTAGACTCAGCCTGATAGCGCCAGTATAGCCCTGTATGTATAGAATCAGCCTGATAGTGCCAGTATAGCACTGTATGTATAGAATCAGCCGGATAGTGCCAGTATAGCACTGTATGTGTAGACTCAGCCTGATAGCGCCAGTATAGCCCTGTATGTATAGAATCAGCCTGATAGAGCCAGTATAGCACTGTATGTATAGAATCAGCCTGATAGTGCCAGTATAGCACTGTATGTATAGAATCAGCCGGATAGTGCCAGTATAGCCCTGTATGTATAGAATCAGCCTGATAGAGCCAGTATAGCACTGTATGTATAGACTCAGCCTGATAGTGCCAGTATAGCATTGTATGTATAGAATCAGAGAGAGAGGGGAGCCAGCACGATCTGAAAATGGCATGCATCATATAAAAAGTGCAAATTCACAGATTTATTCCAACTGTACTGTAATATAAATGAGATTTTTAGCAAATAATTGATCAATTCTTTGAGCCACCCCGGCTGTATGTATAGAATCAGCCTGATAGAGCCAGTATAGCACTGTATGTATAGAATCAGCCTGATAGTGCCAGTATAGCGCTGTATGTATAGACTCAGCCTGATAGTGCCAGTATAGCACTGTATGTATAGAATCAGCCTGATAGTGCCAGTATAGCACTGTATGTATAGAATCAGCCTGATAGCGCCAGTATAGCACTGTATGTATAGAATCAGCCTGATAGTGCCAGTATAGCGCTGTATGTATAGACTCAGCCAGATAGTGCCAGTATAGCATTGTATGTATAGAATCAGCCTGATAGTGCCAGTATAGCACTGTATGTATAGACTCAGCCTGATAGTGCCAGTATAGCATTGTATGTATAGAATCAGCCTGATAGTGCCAGTATAGCACTGTATGTATAGAATCAGCCTGATAGTGACAGTATAGCACTGTATGTATAGAATCAGCCGGATAGCGCCAGTATAGCACTGTATGTATAGACTAAGCCTGATAGTGCCAGTATAGCACTGTATGTATAGAATCAGCCTGATAGCGCCAGTATAGCACTGTATGGATAGAATCAGCCTGACAGTGCCAGTATAGCACTGTATGTATAGAATCAGCCTGATAGTGCAGGAATAGCACTGTATGTATAGAATCAGCCTGATAGTGCCAGTATAGCACTGTATGTATAGAATCAGCCGGATAGTGCCAGTATAGCACTGTATGTGTAGACTCAGCCTGATAGCGCCAGTATAGCCCTGTATGTATAGAATCAGCCTGATAGAGCCAGTATAGCACTGTATGTATAGACTCAGCCTGATAGTGCCAGTATAGCATTGTATGTATAGAATCAGAGAGAGAGGGGAGCCAGCACGATCTGAAAATGGCATGCATCATATAAAAAGTGCAAATTCACAGATTTATTCCAACTGTACTGTAATATAAATGAGATTTTTAGCAAATAATTGATCAATTCTTTGAGCCACCCCGGCTGTATGTATAGAATCAGCCTGATAGAGCCAGTATAGCACTGTATGTATAGAATCAGCCTGATAGTGCCAGTATAGCGCTGTATGTATAGACTCAGCCTGATAGCGCCAGTATAGCACTGTATGTATAGAATCAGCCTGATAGTGCCAGTATAGCGCTGTATGTATAGACTCAGCCTGATAGTGCCAGTATAGCATTGTATGTATAGAATCAGCCTGATAGTGCCAGTATAGCACTGTATGTATAGAATCAGCCTGATAGTGCCAGTATAGCACTATATGTATAAAATCAGCCTGATAGTGCCAGTATAGCACTGTATGTATAGAATCAGCCTGATAGTGCCAGTATAGCACTGTATGTATAGAATCAGCCTGATAGTGCCAGTATAGCACTGTATGTATAGAATCAGCCTGATAGTGCCAGTATAGCACTGTATGTATAGAATCAGCCTGATAGTGCCAGTATAGCACTGTATGTATAGAATCAGCCTGATAGTGCCAGTATAGCACTGTATGTATAGACTCAGCCTGATAGTGCCAGTATAGCACTGTATGTATAGAATCAGCCTGATAGTGCCAGTATAGCACTGTATGTATAGAATCAGCCTGATAGCGCCAGTATAGCACTGGCTTTAGCTTATATAGGAAAATCCTGGTGATTGGTGCGCTTTAAATGCAGAGGTTAATGTTTATATTCACTGACAGCAAGCAGAGAAAAAGGGCAGAGGAAAAACAACAATGTCACAATATTGCAGGATTGCATTACAGGGATTGTTAGTAGCCTGGAGCCACGGACACACATTGCTCTGCACAGGAGCTGCGGACAGAAACCCAGAGACTTAACTAAAACTATTGGCAAAGTGGATTCATTTCTTTTTGTTTCAGATTCATTCGAGCAGTAAAAAAAAAAAGATTTTAAGCTTGTGAGATGACGTGGGTAGGGTTAGGGGAAAAGTGGCTTTAGCTATAGGGCTGGCAGGGCATGCTGGAAGTTGTTGTTCACCACACTAGGAGACCACTGATGTTGGTTATTAATATCATGTCATTCTCTTTATGAATAAATTATATTTTCAAAAAAGAAAAATAATATTATTTGTCGTATACCAAAATAAAGTGCATAAAAGCAAAGGCGGCGTATAGAAGGCAGCACGGTCTGCAAAAAGGGTAAAATCACTTCAGAGGCCTCGTCATATCTTGATTAATGATGCAAATGGATGAAAGGCTGCAGTTTGCTCAGGCTGCCACCAGAGGGCAGTAATAGACATATACAGTCACAGACGAAAGTGTTGGCGCCCCTGAAATTGTTCCAGAAAATGAAGTATTTCTCGAAGAAAATGATTACAATTACACAGGTTGTGTCATACAAATGTGTGTCTCCTGTGTGTGAATTGGAACAACACAAAAAAAAAACAGGAAAAAGGCAAATTGAACATAATTTCACACAAAACCCCAAAAATGGGCCGGACAGACTTGTTGTCCCCTTCAACTTAATATTTGGCTGCGCCCTTTACTCTTTGGAGTAAGTCCCTTCCATCAGTCGCCTCCTGTCCCCGTCCACAGCTTCTTCCTCCTCTCAGCTGGAATCTCGGACTCTTCTTTATAAACAGCTCCAAGTCTCTCGTATCTGAAGGCGTCTTCTCTTCTCCCAACAGCAATTTTAAGATCTCCCCAATGGGATTTAGATCCGGACACATTGCGGCCACTTCAGATCTCTCCAGTGCTTTGTTTCCATCCATTTCTGAGTATTATTTGAAGTGTTTGGGGTCATTGTCCTGCTGGAAGACCCCTGACCTAGGACGCACCCCCAGCTTTCTGACACTGGGTTCTACATTGCCACCCAAAATCCTCTGGTAATCTTCAGATTTCATAGTTCCTTGCACACAGTGAAGGCACCCAGTGCCAGAGGGAGCAAAACAACCCAAAACATCTCTGACCTCCACCATGTGTGACTGTAGGTGCTGTGTTTTGTTCTCTGTAGGCCTCTTTCCATTTTCGGTAATAGTAGAATGATGTGCTTTACTAAAAATCTCTATCTTGTTCTCATCTGCTGCAAGACACTTTCCCAGAAGGATTTTGGTTACTCATGTACATTTTGGCAAACTGCAGTTTGGTTTTTTTCTGTCTCTGAGTCAGCAGTAGGGTCCTCCTGGGTCTCCTCCATAGCATTTCATTTCATTCAGATGTGGATGGATAGTTTACGCTGTCACTGATGCCCCTGGAGCATGCAGGACAGCTTCAATTTCTTTGGAACTTGATTGAGGCAGCTTATATGATATTACAGGATCCTCCATTCACCATAGGTGCTATCACAGTTCACCTCCTCCTCCTCCTCCTCCTGAACAATGACTGAAAACACCTATATACAGTAGATAATACAGGATCCTCCATTTACAATAGGTGATGTCACAGCTCACCTCCTCCTGTACAATGACTGATGATATCTATATACAGTAGATACCAGAATCCTCCATTCACAATAGGTGATGTCACAGCTCACCTCCTCCTCCTCCTGAATAATGACTGAAAACACCTCTATATACAGTAAATAATACAGGATCCTCCATTCACAATAGGTGATGTCACAGCTCACCTCCTCCTGTACAATGACTGATGATGTCTATATACAGTAGATAACAGAATCCTCCATTCACAATACGTGATGTCACAGCTCACCTCCTCCTCCTCCTGTACAATGACTGATAACACCTCTATGTAAAGTAGATAACACAGGATCCACCATTCACAATAGGTGATGCCACAGCTCACCTCCTCCTCCTATACAATGACTGATAACACCTCTATATACAGTAGATAACAGAATCCTCCATTCACAATAGGTGATGTCACAGCTCACCTCCGCCTCCTCCTGTACAATGACTGATAACACCTCTATGTAAAGTAGATAACACAGGATCCACCATTCACAATAGGTGATGTCACAGCTCACTTCCTCCTCCTGTACAATGACCGATAACATCTATATACTGTAGATAACATAGGATCCACCATTCACAATAGGTGATGTCACAGCTCACCTTCTCCTTCTCCTCTTGTACAATGACCTTTGCACATGCTCATTAGATGCTTCAATGCATAAGTTAGGGTCTGATAAGTGTACTGCTGCTATTGTTCATGTGCATTTCCTGAAAGAAAAAGAAATATAAATCTAGAAAAGCCTCCGTGGCCGGTGTGAAAATGACACATACATATGATTTTTCTAAAGAATACAAATCATTGTATGAAAAATAATAATAATCATTCTTACCTCCAAAAAATAATGCAATAAACGAGAACTCAGCGCTCATTCTCTGATGACACATTCCCTATAACTTGCATTAGACGTAAAAAAATAAACACTAGGTGGCGCCGTACACTAAGAAAATATTGGAAGTGAACCATCAACATGGAAAGAAAATAATCTGGAGGTGAAATGGCGGCAGTGAGAGCGCCCTCTAGTGTCTGCACAGATAATCATATCTCACCCTTATTTTTGACTACATTTTTCGGAATATGATGTATTTTGACAATCCTGTGATGTCTGGTGCAGGGATTGAGTTCCTTGTAGAGACTTTACATGTCTGATTTATATTTTGCGTTTTTTTAAAGTCCCTTTTCTTTTTAGTCTTGTTGTATTCACTGACGTTTTTTGCCTTTAAAATACTGCGCTTGGGACAAAGCACAAAATGGCCTTAAAAGAGGAGAAACTTGAGAAAAATTAGGAGGAAATGCAAGAATGAATTGGGCTCCACATCTGCCCGAATGCAGCACGGCCTCACATGTGAATACGCTACCATGATGAGCGGGCACTACCATGCTCGGGTACTTCTAACTAGTGATGAGCGGGCACTACCATGCTCGGGTACTTCTAACTAGTGATGAGCGGGCACTACCATGTTCAGGTGCTCAGTACTCGTAACTAGTGATGAGCGGGCACTACCATGCTCGGGTGCTCAGTACTCGTAACTAGTGATGAGTGCACAGTGGTTAGCACTGTATGGTGACTCAGTGGTTAGGACTGTATGGTGGCTCACTGGTTAGCACTGTATGGTGGCTCAGTGGTTAGCACTATACAGTGGCTCAATGGTTAGCACTATACAGGGGCTCAGTGGTTAGCACTATAGAGTGGCTCAGTGGTTAGCACTGTATGGTGACTCAGCGGTTAGCAGCATACAGGGGCTCAGTGGTTAGCTCTGTATGGTAGCTCAGTGGTTAGCACTATACAATGGCTCAGAGCTTAGCACTTTATGGTGGCTCAGTGATTAGCACTTTATGGTGGCTCAGTGGTTAACACTATACAGGCGCTCAGTGGTTAGCACTATACAGGTGCTCAGTGGTTAGCACTATACAGTGGCTCAGTGTTTAGCACTGTATGGTAGCTCAGTGGTTAGCACTATACAATGGCTCAGTGCTTAGCACTTTATGGTGGCTCAGTGGTTAGCACTATACAGGGGTTCAGTGGTTAGCACTATACAGTGGCTCAGTGGTTAGCACTGTATGGTGACTCAGTGGTTAACAGCATACAGGGGCTCAATGGTTAGCACTTTATGGTAGCTCTGGTTAGCACTATACAGTGGCTCATTGGTTAGCACTATACAGTGGCTCAGTGGTTAGCCCTGTTACTGCGCAGTGTTGAAGTCTTGGGTTCATATCCCACTAAGGACGACATCTGCAAGTAGTTTGCATGTTCTCCCCTTGTTCTCTTGGCTTTCCTCTGGTTTCCTATGAGTGATGGGGAACATAGATTGTGAGCCCCAATGGGGACAGTGATGAAGGAGGTAAGGAGCTGTGGAATTAATAGCGCTATATAAGTGAGTAAAATAGTTTTGACTCGAGGTGAAGCGATGCCATACGCCCCTGGTGCCAGCAGTACTGCACCATAGTATCTGCAGCTGCCACACCTGGGGGGTCATGCCGGGTGCTGAGGAGCCAGTGCATGATGAATGCCAATCTATAGAGGCCCTGATCCTGCAGGGAGCGGCCGCGGCTCGGAGTCATCTTCTCTCTCGTCCTCCTGAGCCTCTCGGGGGCATAGCTACAGCAGGGGCAGCGGTGACCGGCCGTACTCGGCCACATTTTAGGTGCACCCCTCTTTTGCTTGGCTTCTAGGGTCCCCACTCCTTCCGTCTCATCTTTCTCGGTACATTCTGCCTCCCGCTGATACAATGTAGCGATACAAATTGGCAATCATGTAGCCATATAATAAATGAGTGATGAAATCTTCAGGCCGGACTCGTATTCTGAGGCTTTGTTCCTCGCTGTTTTGTCTGCCGGGCGTCACCTCTGACCCGCCGCCGTCATTAGTGGGTCTCCGTGCCCCGGCCGTGCACTAAATACTGAATACAACTCAATATCCTAACATTTCATTTGTAGCGATAATTAGACGCCTGGAGCTCATCAAACCCAGAAGCGGCTCCATTACTGCCGCGTTCCATCGAGTCTCTCCCGGAGCACACGCACCGCACGGATCCTCATTAATCCTCTGACGGTAATGTCATATTTATGCTCGGCTAATTGAGCCGCCCCGTCACATGAGTCACATCCGAGATTTCCTCCTTTATTGCTAAAATTTGCCTAAAGGCGTTGATTAAGGAAGAAATCTGGGGCGCCTCATTGTTCCGGACTATGGGGACCAGGAAGCGAGAAGATGCCATTCATTTGTTTTAACGGTTAGGCAAAGTGCGCCAAAGTGGCCGCGTCACCCCTCGAACGAGTCATTAGGGCGCCGATAGTTTTGCAACCCATTGTCCTTTTGCTCTTCCAAGTAGATTGAAAGTGAATTGTAAGACTCCTTCAAGACTTCTTGTAATAGGTTTCCCGCAGATCTAATGGACGTTTCCTTTTAAAGTTGACTCCGGGAACATCTCTGTGACTCCGCTAATTAGTGACAGCGCGCAGCACATCTGGTGAGCCGGGGAAAATGACCTACCTGCTATCCAGCTGCTACAGAAGGAGCTTTCTACCCATTAATAGACCTCGCTGGATCCTCATTAAGGTGAAGGATCCCGCTCTTCACACGTCCGCACAATGCGGGAAAGGCTCCGGCGTAATTAAGTCTGATCAAACTGAGATTTTGTCAGTGGAAAGCGAAAAACAAACCGGATAATGGACGGTGAAATATTCATGCTTCTCTTGGAGTAACGTATTGTTCTCAAGAAAAGTAAAAACTTAATGGTCGAAGGAAAAGTTTTGGATTTGTTTGGCGCTATGTGTAGATTTTCCCACTAGGGGCGCTGTTACTTTTTTTAAAACTAAACTTTTCCCAAATACAAGGTGCAATGTATAGAGAAAGGACTTATACCCCACAGGGCCATGGAAGGGGGACCTGTTAGGAACTGGTAACTGTGGACGATCACAAAAAATACCATTCATCAGGAAAAAAGAGTAGTTGGAAACTGAGCTGACCGCAATTCCCTATCTATCGGACAACACTAGAAGTAGCAGTGGGATGTTCCGAACACACCTAGGCACCTCATCACTGCCGGAGAAAATTGCTACACCTCAAAGATAGAAATGAGGAACCCTAACTTGCCTCGGAGCAGTCCCCAAAGAACTAGCAAGCCCCCAACATGTAACAACGGTGATGTAAGAAAATACAATACACAGAAAATATAGATTAGCAAAGGTGAGGCCCCACGTACTAGATACAACAGGACAGGGCAGATAACTGATTGTGGCCAGCAAAAAAATCCTGCAAAAAATGTCAGACTCCTGATAGAAAAAAGATTTGAGACCACACGGTCTCTCCCCCGCTGTATCAGGTACTCTTGTGCCAGACACTTTAAACAGAACTGCAGATATAATGGGAAGGAAACAAAATCACAGAACAAATATTCTAAAGTGCAAATAATACAAACATGAACAGGGAGCAAGCTTCCTTTCTTGCAGGAGGAACTGCCCTGCTAACAAAAGCAGAGAGAAAAATCCTCACAAACAAGAAACCAAAACACAGACCAAAATGGAATAAGCAGAAACACCCTTAAGTGCAATTCCAGCAATTAAGTATAGAAACTAGTAAACTTATCTGGAGTAGATTCAGGCACAGAATAAATTGGAGAAACTGAAGGGAAAACTCTCAGCCATCTTCAGAAGCAGCAGGAAACATTAATCACCGGTGGCCGCCGAGCACAAAATGCTCTCCTAAATACGCTAGGCTGATCTGCAATAGGACTTCCTGGATTCCTAATTAATTCCATCACCTGTTTGAGTCACAGATTCAGACTCCGCTTCATTACCATTCCTGACCACTAGAGGGAGTTCCACACCAGCACCCACTCGGATGACATTCACAACAGGTACCTCACTGAAGACCCTCCACCTCCTAACAGGCTTTGTGCACCGAGCCCACTAACTAAACATTTGACAGTAAAATTATCATTACTGCTATAGGAATAATTGAAAAAATGAGATATTTAGCTTATGTATTGGCCAATGCATGTGAGCCCGATACCACGGCAAGGTAATCTCTTTATACTGGGAACCTAACTTGAAATACCTCTATCAGGGTTAAACCTCCATGTCTGGGCAGCCAGGCTCCAGCTATAAGGGGGAATGGTCACAGTCTGATTACAGGGCAGCATTTTAGAGTGCAGCTGTATGTGTTTTGTTATTATACTGTGTTTTCAGCTGGCACCTGTCCACACCTGTTGGATCTTTTTGATATATTTGTTGTGCATTTCTTTCTGATTGAGCACTCCACCCCCTATAACCAGGCTGTGTTCTTTCCCCTTTATAGCTGGAGTCTAGCTGCTCAAATATAGAGGTTATAACCCCGATAGAGGTATTTCAAGTTGGGTTCCCTTATTGATTGTATAGAGATCACCTTGCTGTGGTGACCGGGCTCACATGCATTGGCCAATACATAAGCTAAGTATCTCTTTTTTCAAATATTCCTATAGCAGTAATGCAATACTAGAGTTCCCTTATTCATTGTTAGCATTCTAGAGTGCAGCTGTCTATGTTTTGCAGTAAAGTTATCAGGTTTTCCTATGATGTTGAGTAGTGAAACTGCTCCACCAATGGCTCAATATGCTGTATTTTTCTCTTTGTAAGACACACTTTTCCCCCCAACCCAAAATGGGTAAAATGGGGATGCCTTTTACAAAACAGATATGGATTACAGAGGCAGCAGTAGTGAAGCAGGGTCATAGGAAGCAGGGTCACAGGATCGCACAGGGGGTGTCACGGCGGGTGGCATTGATGGGCGTGCTGTGAGGGTGTCACAGGACGGGTTGTCTCGGCAGCAGGTGCATTAAGCTGACTTCTGGCTCCATTTAATCACCCATGGTTGACGATATGGACATCAAAAAAATGGCTGCGGAGGCGGCGCGTGCGCAGATTGACGCAATGGACTTCAAGAAAATGGTCACGGAGTCCTATCTGTGCATGAGCCAGCTCCGTGGCCATTTTCTTGAAGTGCATGTCATTCACCGCAGGCGGATCAATGGAGGCGGCAGTCAGCTCAATGCACCTGCCGCTGAGACACCTCGTCCTGTGACACCTCCGCCCGCAGATAAATGGCGCCCGCTGCAACACCCCCGAGCGCGTCATGTGACCCCGCTTCATCACCGTCGCCCCTGTAAGCCATATCCAGGGGATTCAATGGCGCCCACCGCTACACCCCGGAGCCCGCAGTATCACCGACCCTCCTGAGCCGCAAAACCCCCATCTCTGAGCCCGCAGCATCGCCTAACCTTCCTCTTGTGACCTGCCTGACCCGCTCCACCACCGCCACTCACTCCTGGTGACATATTATAAGACGTAATAGGATTATAAGACAGACCCTCACATTAACATCAAAAATATTTTTTCCTATGTTCTTCTTTTAAATTTGGGGTGCGTCTTATAAAACGAAAAATACGGTATTTTTTATTTTTTTTTTATTTAAAATCTGCGCTCCACACCATGTACATCACCGTCATAGAGGACAATCTCCTACGGAGCCATTGCTTCCCTCCTGAAATACTTATGAGCCACTTGGCTTTGTTCCTGTTTCTTCTGTAATAGAATTCTCATTATAAGACACAAAATTCTATTTTTGTAAATAGAAGGAAACTATTTTGTGTCCTAAAGTATTGTTTAATGACATTGATTTGCAATTTGCATAAAAAAAAAATAGTTTGGGGTCATAAAAGTATTGTCCGTTACAAAATATCATCCTGCACCTACAGACATGCACGGTGTTTGTTTGTTTGTTTGTTTATTTTTTGCATTGCTTGTTGTGACTTTATGTAGTTTATATTTAAAAATAAAAATATTTTATAATAAATATATTTAAAAATAAAAATTAAATATTTCTAGGATTCGTTATGTGGATGTCTTGTGTTGCCGAGATGATAATGTATCAATGTATGATGTTTGCACAATTCTTTGTAACATTGTAACGATTTGTAGCCGGCGGCTGCGCGCTGTACAGACGGAACGTTGTGACTTCTGCCGGAATCGCGTGTCTCGCGCTCCACGTAACACTGTGAATTTTCTATGGGAACGCGATATTCTCTCTTTCGGATCACAACTTTGCCTTATTAGAGATCAGACAAAATAAGAAGCTTTCAAACCTAGAAGTGATCATAGTTCATTATTTATCAATTAACAAATTGAAATATGAACAAAATAGAAATATAAATCCCATCAGTATTTTCTATGATCGTCCTTCGCCTTCAAAACAGCATCAAGCATTGAAGACACCAAGATTTGGACCATGGACGGCAGCGATCCGCCGAGGAAACTTAGGGGTACTTTGCACGTTGCGACATCGCTACTGCAATATCATCGGGGTCAAATCGAAAGTGACGCACATCCGGCGCCGGTAACGACGTCGCAAAGTGTAAAGCCTAGTTGTGCCGATCGCAAAAGCGTCTTAAATCAGCGATCTGTGTAGCGTCGGACATTTTCATAATGTCGCGCCAATAGAAGATACGATGTTGTTCCTTGTTCTTGCGGCACCATACATCACTGTATGAAGCCGCAGGAGCGAGGAACATCTCCAACCTGCCTCCACCGACTATGCGGAAGGAAGGAGGTGGGCGGGATGTTTACGTCACGCTCATCTCCGCCCCTCCGCTTCTATTGGCCGCCTGCCGTGTGACGTCTCTATGACGCCGCACGACCCGCCCCCTTAGGAAGGAGGCGGGTCACCGGCCAGAGCGACGTCACAGGGCAGGTAAGTGCGTGTGAAGCTGGCGTAGCGATAATGTTCACTATGGCAGCTATCACAAAATATCACATGTGCGACGGGGGCGGGGACTATCGCGCTCGGCATCGCTAGCATCGGCTAGCGATGTCGCAACGTGCAAAGTACCCCTTAGTGTCACAGATGAAAAGACGCATCATGTTACTTCCCATTGAATTCTGAAGTTGTCAGAACTGGCAGCAATCAGTGCACCTGGCTACACCCATGTATTTTACCGAGACCTCTGGTTAAAGGTTGTCTTCAAGGGTGAATTAAGGCTAAAAAACAAACCTTCTAAGTGGAAACGAGGCCGAGTGACTGAACTATGCACAAAAATGGGAACCGGGTGCAGAAGAGAACGGCAGCAGACGCTCCGGGCATAGTAGACACAATGTGAAATATTTGGCTGTAGCAGAAGCAGTTTGCTAAATGGAGATGAAGATTTGGTCATAATTAGTGGTGCCCTCAAAGCTGAGGAATGCAGGCAGATACTTATCCATCATGTCTGATTGGCAGAGTACAGAGGTGATGGGCGGTCACTTAATACTGAGGACAGAGGAGACGGGCGGTCACTGAATACTGAGGACAGAGGAGACGGGCGGTCACTGAATACTGAGGACAGAGGTGATGGGCGGTCACTTAATACTGAGGACAGAGGAGACGGGCGGTCACTGAATACTGAGGACGGAGGAGACGGGCGGTCACTGAATACTGAGGACGGAGGAGACGGGAGGTCACTGAATACTGAGGACAGAGGAGACGGGCGGTCACTGAATACTGAGGACAGAGGTGATGGGCGGTCACTTAATACTGAGGACAGAGGAGACGGGCGGTCACTGAATACTGAGGACAGAGGAGACGGGCGGTCACTGAATACTGAGGACAGAGGAGACGGGCGGTCACTGAATACTGAGGACAGAGGTGATGGGCGGTCACTGAATACTGAGGACAGAGGAGACGGGCGGTCACTGAATACTGAGGACAGAGGAGACGGCCGGTCACTGAATACTGAGGACAGAGGAGACGGGCGGTCACTTAATACTGAGGACAGAGGAGACGGGCGGTCACTGAATACTGAGGACAGAGGAGACGGGCAGTCACTGAATACTGAGGACAGAGGAGACGGACAGTCACTGAATACTGAGGACAGAGGAGACGGGAGGTCACTGAATACTGAGGACAGAGGAGACGGGCGGTCACTGAATACTGAGGACAGAGGAGACGGGTGGTCACTTAATACTGAGGACAGAGGAGACGGGCGGTCACTGAATACTGAGGACGGAGGAGACGGGCGGTCACTGAATACTGAGGACGGAGGAGACGGGAGGTCACTGAATACTGAGGACAGAGGTGATGGGCGGTCACTGAATACTGAGGACGGAGGAGACGGGAGGTCACTGAACACTGAGGACGGAGGAGACGGGAGGTCACTGAATACTGAGGACGGAGGAGACGGGCGATCACTGAATACTGAGGACAGAGGAGACGGGAGGTCACTGAATACTGAGGATGGAGGAGACAGGCGGTCACTGAATACTGAGGACAGAGGTGATGGGCGGTCACTTAATACTGAGGACGGAGGAGACGGGAGGTCACTGAATACTGAGGACGGAGGAGACGTGAGGTCACTGAATACTGAGGACGGAGGAGACGGGAGGTCACTGAATACTGAGGACGGAGGAGACGGGAGGTCACTGAATACTGAGGACGGAGGAGACGGGAGGTCACTGAATACTGAGGACGGAGGAGACAGGCGATCACTGAATACTGAGGACGGAGGAGACGGGAGGTCACTGAATACTGAGGACGGAGGAGACGGGAGGTCACTGAATACTGAGGACGGAGGAGACGGGAGGTCACTGAATACTGAGGACGGAGGAGACGGGAGGTCACTGAATATTGAGGACGGAGGAGACGGGAGGTCACTGAATACTGAGGACGGAGGAGACGGGAGGTCACTGAATACTGAGGACAGAGGAGACGGGAGGTCACTGAATACTGAGGACGGAGGAGACGGGAGGTCACTGAATACTGAGGACGGAGGAGACGGGAGGTCACTGAATACTGAGGACAGAGGAGACGGGAGGTCACTGAATACTGAGGACGGAGGAGACGGGAGGTCACTGAATACTGAGGACAGAGGAGACGGGAGGTCACTGAATACTGAGGACGGAGGAGACGGGAGGTCACTGAATACTGAGGACGGAGGAGACGGGAGGTCACTGAGTACTGAGGACGGAGGAGACGGGAGGTCACTGAATACTGAGGATGGAGGAGGCGGGCGGTCACTGAATACTGAGGACAGAGGTGAAGGGCGGTCACTTAATACTGAGGACGGAGGAGACGGGAGGTCACTAAATACTGAGGACGGAGGAGACGGGAGGTCACTGAATACTGAGGACGGAGGAGACGGGAGGTCACTGAATACTGAGGACAGAGGAGACGGGCGGTCACTGAATACTGAGGACGGAGGAGACGGGAGGTCACTGAATACTGAGGACAGAGGAGACGGGAGGTCACTGAATACTGAGGACAGAGGAGACGGGAGGTCACTGAATACTGAGGACAGAGGAGACGGGAGGTCACTGAATACTGAGGACGGAGGAGACGGGAGGTCACTGAATACTGAGGACGGAGGAGACGGGAGGTCACTGAGTACTGAGGACGGAGGAGACGGGAGGTCACTGAATACTGAGGACGGAGGAGACAGGCGGTCACTGAATACTGAGGACGGAGGAGACGGGAGGTCACTGAATACTGAGGACAGAGGAGACGGGAGGTCACTGAATACTGAGGACGGAGGAGACGGGAGGTCACTGAATACTGAGGACAGAGGAGACGGGAGGTCACTGAATACTGAGGACGGAGGAGACGGGAGGTCACTGAATACTGAGGACGGAGGAGACGGGAGGTCACTGAGTACTGAGGACGGAGGTCACTGAATACTGAGGATGGAGGAGACGGGAGGTCACTGAATACTGAGGACGGAGGAGACGGGAGGTCACTGAATACTGAGGACGGAGGAGACGGGAGGTCACTGAATACTGAGGACGGAGGAGACAGGCGATCACTGAATACTGAGGACGGAGGAGACGGGAGGTCACTGAATACTGAGGACGGAGGAGACGGGAGGTCACTGAATACTGAGGACGGAGGAGACGGGAGGTCACTGAATACTGAGGACGGAGGAGACGGGAGGTCACTGAATATTGAGGACGGAGGAGACGGGAGGTCACTGAATACTGAGGACGGAGGAGACAGGCGGTCACTGAATACTGAGGACGGAGGAGACGGGAGGTCACTGAATACTGAGGACAGAGGAGACGGGAGGTCACTGAATACTGAGGACGGAGGAGACGGGAGGTCACTGAATACTGAGGACAGAGGAGACGGGAGGTCACTGAATACTGAGGACGGAGGAGACGGGAGGTCACTGAATACTGAGGACGGAGGAGACGGGAGGTCACTGAGTACTGAGGACGGAGGAGACGGGAGGTCACTGAATACTGAGGATGGAGGAGGCGGGCGGTCACTGAATACTGAGGACAGAGGTGAAGGGCGGTCACTTAATACTGAGGACGGAGGAGACGGGAGGTCACTAAATACTGAGGACGGAGGAGACGGGAGGTCACTGAATACTGAGGACGGAGGAGACGGGAGGTCACTGAATACTGAGGACAGAGGAGACGGGCGGTCACTGAATACTGAGGACGGAGGAGACGGGAGGTCACTGAATACTGAGGACAGAGGAGACGGGAGGTCACTGAATACTGAGGACGGAGGAGACGGGAGGTCACTGAATACTGAGGACAGAGGAGACGGGAGGTCACTGAATACTGAGGACGGAGGAGACGGGAGGTCACTGAATACTGAGGACGGAGGAGACGGGAGGTCACTGAATACTGAGGATGGAGGAGACGGGAGGTCACTGAATACTGAGGACGGAGGAGACAGGCGGTCACTGAATACTGAGGACGGAGGAGACGGGAGGTCACTGAATACTGAGGATGGAGGAGACGGGTAGTCACGGAATAATACGGAGGACGGAGGAGACAGGCGGTCACTAAATACTGAGGACGGAGGAGACGGGAGGTCACTGAATACTGAGGACGGAGGAGACGGGAGGTCACGGAATACAGAGGATGGAGGAGACGGGTAGTCACGGAATAATACGGAGGACGGAGGAGACAGGCGGTCACTTAATACTGAGGACGGAGGAGACAGGCGGTCACGGAATACAGAGGATGGAGGAGACGGGTAGTCACGGAATAATACGGAGGACGGAGGAGACGGGCGGTCACTGAATACTAATGGCATTTAGATTTCACAGTGTACACATCTATATATATAATTGCCTTATTCTGTCTGCCTGTTTGTCTGTCTTGCTCCAAAATTGTGTCCTTACGGTGACACAAAGCTGATTGGCCGCTGGGCTCGCCATGGCCCCGCCCCCCGCACGGATTGGCCGCTCGCCTCGCCTCCGCCCCCCCACGGATTGGTCGCTCGCCTCGGCCTGGCCCCGCCCTCCGCATGGATTGGCCACTCGCCCCGGCCCTCCGCACGCATCGCCAGACATAACCTTGCGCTGCTGGGATCGTGACGGAGCCGGTGAATGCTGGTAACCATTATACACATCGGGTAACTAAGGTCCCTTGGTTACCTGATGTGTATCATAGTTACCAGCGTACACCGGCTCCCGGTACACATGTGCAGGGAGCCGGCATTATACTCCTCTCCCCCCAGGACTACTCCTCCTATTACAGTCCTCCTATTATACTCCTCTCTGAGTATAATAGGAGAACTATTATAGCATGGGGGATGGAGCACGATGGGGTGCGCAGCATGGGGGATGTAGCACGATGGGGCGTGCGCAGCATGGGGGATGGAGCACGATGGGGAGTGCGCAGCATGGGGGATGGAGCACGATGGGGGGTGCGCAGCATGGGGGATGGAGCACGATGGGGTGCGCAGCATGGGGGATGTAGCACGATGGGGGGTGCGCAGCATGGGGGATGGAGCACGATGGGGAGTGCTCAGCATGGAGGATGGAGCACGATGGGGAGTGAGCAGCATGGGGGCTGGAGCACGATAGGGAGTGCGCAGCATGGGGGATGGAGCACGATGGGGGGTGCGCAGCATCGGGGATGGAGCACGATTGGGGGTGCGCAGCATAGGGGATGGAGCACAATGGGGGGTGGGCAGCATGGGGGATGGAGCATGATGGGGGGTGCGCAGCATGGGGGATGGGGCACGATGGGGGGTGCGCAGCATGGGGGATGGAGCACGATGGGAGGTGCACACCTCCCCCCAACACACACATACAACACACCACACACACACTGGGAACCACAAACACCGCCATACAGAGACACCCACACACACAGACAACGCCGCACACACACAACACCGAACACACAAACACCGCGGCATACATAAATATACGCACATACCGCACAACACACACATTGCACAAAACATACCTCCCCCCAAAACACACCACACCCACACAAACTGCGCAACACACACACACACACAACGCAACAGACACACAGCGCTCCACAAACAACGCAACACACGTACAACACCGCTCTCACCCCCCCGCCACACCCAGACAACACCCAGAACATGTACAGCGCCTACACAAACACTTTGTAACTACACACAACAACATCTATATTATATATATAACAAAAATCATACATGAACTACACAATACGTAAATTCTAGAATACCCGATGCGTAGAATCAGGCCACCTTCTAGTACAGTATATAACAGTGCACACATACAGTATATAACAGTGCACACATACAGTATATAACAGTGCACACATACAGTATATAACAGTGCACACATACAGTATATAACAGTGCACACATACAGTATATAACAGTGCACACATACAGTATATAACAGTGCACACATACAGTATATAATATAACAGTGCACACATACAGTATATAATATAACAGTGTACACATACAGTATATAACAGTGTACACATACAGTATATAATATAACAGTGCACACATACAGTATATAACAGTGCACACATACAGTATATAACAGTGTACACATACAGTATATAACAGTGTACACATACAGTATATAACAGTGCACACATACAGTATATAACAGTGTACACATACAGTATATAACAGTGCACACATACAGTATATAACAGTGTACACATACAGTATATAACAGTGTACACATACAGTATATAACAGTGTACACATACAGTATATAACAGTGCACACATACAGTATATAACAGTGTACACATACAGTATATAACAGTGTGCACATACAGTATATAACAGTGTACACATACAGTATATAACAGTGCACACATACAGTATATAACAGTGTACACATACAGTATATAACAGTGCACACATACAGTATATAACAGTGCACACATACAGTATATAACAGTGCACACATACAGTATATAACAGTGCACACATACAGTATATAACAGTGCACACATACAGTATATAACAGTGCACACATACAGTATATAACAGTGCACACATACAGTATATAACAGTGCACACATACAGTATATAACAGTGTACACATACAGTATATAACAGTGCACACATACAGTATATAACAGTGCACACATACAGTATATAACAGTGTACACATACAGTATATAACAGTGCACACATACAGTATATAACAGTGTACACATACAGTATATAACAGTGCACACATACAGTATATAACAGTGTACACATACAGTATATAATATAGACGCTCGCACTTCAGACACTTATTTAGCACCTGGATTTCTTCGCCTTTTTCTCTTCTTTGAATGTTACATCAGAAAATCTCCAGCGTGAAGATAATGAGTTTTGTTCTCGGCTTCATGTTCCCACTTTCTCCGAAAAATGTGGATTTCGGTCCCAAAGGAAATATTCATCAGTTCTGACACAGGGGGGACCAATTAAAGTATACTTTGCGGTCAGAAACGTATTGACAGCTATTTTTTTTAGATTGAACTGGGGAAGCCCTTGCTGTCAGGTTGTGGGGGCTCAGAGACCCCTTGTCTGTACACTGTATATACAGTGTGTCCACCCATATCCTGTCCTTTAACTTGAGAACGGCGGCAGCTATAAGCATAGAAGTGGTGTCTAGGTATAGTAAAGTAGCCATGTGCTACGCAATGAAACCACCTATAGCGCCACCTGGTGGAAAACAACGGAGTTAGCATTTTTATCTCGAAAACGGAGCGAGATAAAGAAAAAAAAGTGAATTACAAAGTTGTAGGACATCATCAATTCAATACGAATCGACACCTTGCATACAGAAATGCTATGATATGAAACCCATGACCCCCCCCCCCAAAACAATGAATGCTGGTCACGCATATGGCGCTCATTTAACTTTGATGCTCTTGGTGGCCTCCGTCAGCTGCAATGCACATCTGGCCTCTGCACAGCATACTGTATCTTGCTGCAATGCACATCTGGCCTCTGCACAGCATACTGTATCTTGCTGCAATGCACATCTGGCCTCTGCACAGCATACTGTATCTTGCTGCAATGCACATCTGCACTCTGCACAGCATACTGTATCTGGCTGCAATGCATATCTGCACTCTGCACAGCATACCGTATCTTGCTGCAATGCACATCTGGCCTCTGCACAGCATACTGTATCTTGCTGCAATGCACATCTGGCCTCTGCACAGCATACTGTATCTTGCTGCAATGCACATCTGCACTCTGCACAGCATACTGTATCTGGCTGCAATGCATATCTGCACTCTGCACAGCATACCGTATCTTGCTGCAATGCACATCTGGCCTCTGCACAGCATACTGTATCTTGCTGCAATGCACATCTGGACTCTGCACAGCATACTGTATCTTGCTGCAATGCACATCTGGACTCTGCACAGCATACTGTATCTTGCTGCAATGCACATCTGGCCTCTGCACAGCATACTGTATCTGGCTGCAATGCATATCTGCACTCTGCACAGCATACTGTATCTTGCTGCAATGCACATCTGGCCTCTGCACAGCATACTGTATCTTGCTGCAATGCACATCTGGCCTCTGCACAGCATACTGTATCTGGCTGCAATGTACATCTGGCCTCTGCACAGCATACTGTATCTTGCTGCAATGTACATCTGGCCTCTGCACAGCATACTGTATCTTCCTGCAATGCACATCTGGCCTCTGCACAGCATACTGTATCTTGCTGCAATGCACATCTGGCCTCTGCACAGCATACTGTATCTTGCTGCAATGCACATCTGCACTCTGCACAGCATACTGTATCTGGCTGCAATGCATATCTGCACTCTGCACAGCATACCGTATCTTGCTGCAATGCACATCTGGCCTCTGCACAGCATACTGTATCTTGCTGCAATGCACATCTGGACTCTGCACAGCATACTGTATCTTGCTGCAATGCACATCTGGACTCTGCACAGCATACTGTATCTTGCTGCAATGCACATCTGGCCTCTGCACAGCATACTGTATCTGGCTGCAATGCATATCTGCACTCTGCACAGCATACTGTATCTTGCTGCAATGCACATCTGGCCTCTGCACAGCATACTGTATCTTGCTGCAATGCACATCTGGCCTCTGCACAGCATACTGTATCTGGCTGCAATGTACATCTGGCCTCTGCACAGCATACTGTATCTTGCTGCAATGCACATCTGGCCTCTGCACAGCATACTGTATCTTCCTGCAATGCACATCTGGCCTCTGCACAGCATACTGTATCTTGCTGCAATGCACATCTGGCCTCTGCACAGCATACTGTATCTGGCTGCAATGCACATCTGGCCTCTGCACAGCATACTGTATCTTGCTGCAATGCACATCTGGCCTCTGCACAGCATACTGTATCTTGCTGCAGTGCACATCTGGCCTCTGCACAGCATACTGTATCTTGCTGCAATGCACATCTGGACTCTGGACAGCATACTGTATCTTGCTGCAATGCACATCTGGACTCTGGACAGCATACTGTATCTTGCTGCAATGCACATCTGGCCTCTGCACAGCATACTGTATCTGGCTGCAATGCACATCTGGACTCTGCACAGCATACTGTATCTGGCTGCAATGCACATCTGGCCTCTGCACAGCATACTGTATCTTGCTGCAATGCACATCTGGCCTCTGCACAGCATACTGTATCTTGCTGCAATGCACATCTGGACTCTGCACAGCATACTGTATCTTGCTGCAATGCACATCTGGACTCTGCACAGCATACTGTATCTGGCTGCAATGCACATCTGGCCTCTGCACAGCACACTGTATCTTGCTGCAATGCACATCTGGACTCTGCACAGCATACTGTATCTTGCTGCAATGCACATCTGGACTCTGCACAGCATACTGTATCTTGCTGCAATGCACATCTGGCCTCTGCACAGCATACTGTATCTTGCTGCAATGCACATCTGGCCTCTGCACAGCATACTGTATCTTGCTGCAATGCACATCTGGCCTCTGCACAGCATACTGTATCTTGCTGCAATGCACATCTGGCCTCTGCACAGCATACTGGATCTTGCTGCAATGCACATCTGGCCTCTGCACAGCATACTGTATCTGGCTGCAATGCACATCTGGCCTCTGCACAGCACACTGTATCTTGCTGCAATGCACATCTGGACTCTGCACAGCATACTGTATCTTGCTGCAATGCACATCTGGACTCTGCACAGCATACTGTATCTTGCTGCAATGCACATCTGGCCTCTGCACAGCATACTGTATCTTGCTGCAATGCACATCTGGCCTCTGCACAGCATACTGTATCTTGCTGCAATGCACATCTGGCCTCTGCACAGCATACTGTATCTTGCTGCAATGCACATCTGGCCTCTGCACAGCATACTGGATCTTGCTGCACGTTGTGCAATATGGTAGGTGACACGTTTGCACAAGCATCTGTGATACGTGGTGGTAGGTCCTGCAATGTTGGTGGAGGGGTCGCATACACCTGCTGTTTGATGTGACCTCACAGAAAGAAGTCCAATGGGGTCAGGTCAGGTGAGCGGAGGCCACTCCACGCAGCCACCATACCCAATGACTTGTAGGAAGGTCTCCATGAGGTATCGCTTCACGTCCACAACCTTGTGAGGTTTACACATTCTAATCATAGCATTTCTGTATGCAAGGTGTGGATTCATATTGAATTGATGATGCCCTACAACTTTGTAATTCACTTTTTTTCTCTACCTCGTTCTGTTTTTGAGATAAAAACGCTAACTCCATTGTTTTCCACCAGGTGGCGCTATAGGTGGTTTCATTGCGTAGCGCATGGCTACTTTACTATACCTAGACGCCACTTCCATGTCTATAGCTGCTGCTGTTCTCAAGGTAATGGCGGTGGCCAGGATATGGGTGGACGCACTGTATATAGGTGCGGTGTATACAGGATATGGGTGGACACACTGTATATAGGTGCGGTGTATACAGGATATGGGTGGACACGCTGTATATAGGTGCGGTGTATACAGGATATGGGTGGACGCACTGTATATAGGTGCGGTGTATACAGGATATAGGTGGACACACTGTATATAGGTGCGGTGTATACAGGATATGGGTGGACACACTGTATATAGGTGCGGTGTATACAGGATATGGGTGGACACACTGTATAGAGGTGCGGTGTATACAGGATATGGGTGGACACACTGTATATAGGTGCGGTGTATACAGGATATGGGTGGACACACTGTATATAGGTGCGGTGTATACAGGATATGGGTGGACACACTGTATATAGGTGCGGTGTATACAGGATATGGGTGGACACACTGTATAGAGGTGCGGTGTATACAGGATATGGGTGGACACACTGTATATAGGTGCGGTGTATACAGGATATGGGTGGACACACTGTATATAGGTGCGGCGTATACAGGATATGGGTGGACACGCTGTATAGAGGTGCGGTGTATACAGGATATGGGTGGACACACTGTATATAGGTGCGGTGTATACAGGATATGGGTGGACACACTGTATATAGGCGCGGTGTATACAGGATATGGGTGGACACACTGTATATAGGTGTGGTGTATACAGGATATGGGTGGACACACTGTATATAGGTGCGGTGTATACAGGATATGGGTGGACACGCTGTATAGAGGTGCGGTGTATACAGGATATGGGTGGACACACTGTATAGAGGTGCGGTGTATACAGGATATGGGTGGACACACTGTATAGAGGTGCGGTGTATACAGGATATGGGTGGACACACTGTATATAGGTGCGGTGTATACAGGATATGGGTGGACACGCTGTATATAGGTGCGGTGTATACAGGATATGGGTGGACACACTGTATATAGGTGCGGTGTATACAGGATATGGGTGGACACACTGTATATAGGTGCGGTGTATACAGGATATGGGTGGACACACTGTATATAGGTGCGGTGTATACAGGATATGGGTGGACACACTGTATATAGGTGCAGTGCATACAGGATATGGGTGGACACACTGTATATAGGTGCGGTGTATACAGGATATGGGTGGACACACTGTATATAGGTGCGGCGTATACAGGATATGGGTGGACACACTGTATATAGGTGCGGTGTATACAGGATATGGGTGGACACACTGTATATAGGTGCGGTGTATACAGGATATGGGTGGACACACTGTATAGAGGTGCGGTGTATACAGGATATGGGTGGACACACTGTATAGAGGTGCGGTGTATACAGGATATGGGTGGACACACTGTATATATATGAGAGTTGGATTAATTTTCATTCTATCGGTGACTCTTTCCTATCTGCTGGGTGTCATCACTGGTTCCAGTATAAGGACCTGGCATGCAAATAATCAGAGCCCTAAAAATGTGCATCTGGGGTATCAGGATCAGTCTTTAGTCACCGCGGCCGCCATATTGTCCGTCAGTCTTTAGTCGCCGTGGCTGCCATATTGTCCGTCAGTCTTTAGTCGCCGCGGCTGCCATATTGTCCGTCAGTCTTTAGTCGCCGCGGCTGCCATATTGTCCGTCAGTCTTTAGTCACCGTGGCCACCATATTGTCCATCAGTCTTTAGTCGTCGTGGCCACCATACTGTCCATCAGTCTTTAGTCGCCGCGGCTGCCATATTGTCCGTCAGTCTTTAGTCGCCGTGGCTGCCATATTGTCGGTCAGTCTTTAGTCGCCGCGGCTGCCATATTGCCGGTCAGTCTTTAGTCGCCGCGGCTGCCATATTGTCCGTCAGTCTTTAGTCGCCGCGGCTGCCATATTGTCCGTCAGTCTTTAGTCGCCGTGGCTACCATACTGTCCATCAGTCTTTAGTCGCCGCGGCTGCCATATTGCCGGTCAGTCTTTAGTCGCCGCGGCTGCCATATTGCCGGTCAGTCTTTAGTCGCCGTGGCTGCCATATTGTCGGTCAGTCTATAGTCGCCGCGGCTGCCATATTGCCGGTCAGTCTTTAGTCGCCGCGGCTGCCATATTGTCCGTCAGTCTTTAGTCGCCGCGGCTGCCATATTGTCCGTCAGTCTCTTTAGTCGCCGTGGCTACCATACTGTCCATCAGTCTTTAGTCGCCGCGGCTGCCATATTGCTGGTCAGTCTTTAGTCGCCGCGGCTGCCATATTGCCGGTCAGTCTTTAGTCGCCGCGGCTGCCATATTGTCCGTCAGTCTTTAGTTGCCGTGGCTGCCATATTGTCCGTCAGTCTTTAGTCGCCGCGGCTGCCATATTGCCGGTCAGTCTTTAGTCGCCGCGGCTGCCATATTGCCGGTCAGGCTTTAGTCGCCGCGGCTGCCATATTGTCCGTCAGTCTTTCTAGACCCAGTTGAAGTTATGAAATAGATGAGCTGGAAATGCTCTTCACATTCCGGACATTTTCGGAGCCTCCATGGGACATAGATGTGTGTTCTTCTCACAGTGAGATCCTGACATGATGTCATGTCCTATAATTACATCCACACTTCAACACCGCGTTATGACCCCTGTTGTGTCACTTGGGCAGGCGACAAGGCGCAGAAACCTGTCCGGCTGCAGCGAGATAGCGGCCCCCGGGAGCCATTCCAGGGGCGGCTGGTGACAGGCGCCCGCAGATCACACCTCGCCTCTTGTGACTTATTTCAGGAGCTTGTCACCTCCGAGAATGCGGCCACATTCCCCGCAGAGGATGTGCACAGATACAGTGCGGAGAGAAGGGCTGCATTGTTATCGAGCGCATCTACCCGGGAGGCGACACGTGGCCCAGATACGGCCCAATATGTGGCGGATAACATAATAATGACATATTAAAGAAATATCGGCTGCTCAACGGATACGGTGTTGAGTGCAGAGAAAGAAAGCCTTTGAGAACTTTATACCATCTATTGGTTGGAGTAGTTTGCAACAATATTTTGGAAACTTTGATGACCTTTCCACAGGTCTGTAAGCCATCAATTTTGGATCAATCGGGGTCTGACGCTCGGCATTTCCACCGATCCGCTGTTATAAACTGCGGGGTTGGACATGTACCTACAGTATGGCGTCTGCAATCGGATGGGCAATTCATATGGCTTGGACTGGTGCCCACCTACATAAGTATACTATACGACAGGCAAACGTATGGGCAATTGGATGGCCATGAAGTGGTGCCCCCCCCCTCCTCAAACATGTAGACGACAGGCAAATGTACACATTGCCAACCTATAAAAATGGCCTAAGACTTTATACCCCTTGATGAAGCAATGGCGAAACACATTACTTTTAGGTAAATATATATTTTTCGATTGTGATCTTGGATCTCCA
Organism: Anomaloglossus baeobatrachus; assembly: GCF_048569485.1. Classification (NCBI taxonomy): domain Eukaryota; kingdom Metazoa; phylum Chordata; class Amphibia; order Anura; family Aromobatidae; genus Anomaloglossus; species Anomaloglossus baeobatrachus. Next base: position 182,211,635 of record NC_134363.1, on the reverse strand, counting down.
GTGTTCCTTAATTACTATATATATATATGAAAAAGTTTGGGCACCCCTATTAATGTTAACCTTTTTTCTTTATAACAATTTGGGTTTTTGCTATTTCAGTTTCATATATCTAATAACTGATGGACTGAGGAATATTTCTGGATTGAAATGAGGTTTATTGTACTAACAGAAAATGTGCAATCTGCATTTAAATAAAATTTGACCGGTGCAAAAGTATGGGCACCTCAACATAAAAGTGACATTAATATTTTTAGATCCTCCTTTTGCAGAAATCACAGCCTCTAGTCGCTTTCTGTAGCTGTTAATGAGTTCCTGGATTCTGGATGAAGGTATATTTGACCATTCCTCTTTAGAAAACAATTCCAGTTCAGTTAAGTTTGATGGTCGCCGAGCATGGACAGCCGCTTCACATCATCCCACAGATTTTCAATGATATTCAGGTCTGGGGACTGGGATGGCCATTCCAGAACATTGTAATTGTTCCTCTGCATGAATGCCTGAGTAGATTTGGAGCGGTGTTTTGGATCATTGTCTTGCTGAAATATCCATCCGCTGCGTAACTTCAACTTCGTCACTGATTCTTGCACACTATTGTCAAGAATCTGCTGATACTGAGTTGAATCCATGTGACCCACAACTTTAACAAGATTCCCGGTGCCGGCATTGGCCACACAGCCCCAAAGCATGATGGAACCTCCCCCAAATGTTACTGTGGGTAGCAAGTGCTTTTCTTGGAATGCCGTGGTTTTTTGCCTCCATGCATAACGCCTTTTTGTATGACCAAACAACTCAATCTTTGCTTCATCAGTCCACAGGACCGTCTTCCAAAATGTAACTGGCTTGTCCAAATGTGCTTTTGCATATCTCAGGCGACTCTGTTTGTGGCGTGCTTGCAAAAACGGCTTCTTTCGCATCACTCTCCCATACAGCTTCTCCTTGTGCAACGTGCGCTGTGTTGTTGACCGATGCACAGTGACACCATCTGCAGCAAGATGATGCTGCAGGTCTTTGGAGGTGGTCTGTGGATTGTCCTTGACTGTTCTCACCATTCTTCTTCTCTGCCTTTCTGATATTTTTCTTGGCCTGCCACTTCTGGGCTTAACAAGAACTGTACCTGTGTTCTTCCATTTCCTTACTATGTTCCTCACAGTGGAAACTGACAATTTAAATCTCTGAGACAACTTTTTGTACCTTCCCCTGAACAACTATGTTGAATAATCTTTGTTTTCAGATCATTTGAGAGTTGTTTTGAGGAGGAGCCCATGATGCCACTCTTCATAGGAGATTCAAATAGGAGAACAACTTGCAAGTGGCCACCTTAAATACCTTTTCTCATGATTGGATACACCTGCCTATGAAGTTCAAAGCTCAGTGAGGTTACAAAACCAATTTAGTGCTTTAGTAAGTCAGTAAAAAGTAGTTAGGACTCGGAGTGTTCAAATCAAGAAATTGATAAGGGTGCCCATACTTTTGCACCGGTCAAATTTTGTTTAAATGCGGATTGCGCATTTTCTGTTAGTACAATAAACCTCATTTCAATCCAGAAATATTACTCAGTCCATCTGTTATTAGATATATGAAACTGAAATAGCTGCTGCAAAAAGCCAAATTGTTATAAAGAAAAAAGGTTAACAGTAATAGGGGTGCCCAAACTTTTTCATATGACTATATATATATATATATATATATATATATATATGTATATACAGTGCCTTGCAAAAGTATTCGGCCCCCTTGAATTTTTCAACCTTTTCCCACATTTCAGGCTTCAAACATAAAGATAAAACAAAATTATTTTATGGTGAAGAATCAACAGCAAGTGGACACAATTGTGACGGTGAATGAAATTTATTGCTTATTTTAAATTTTTTTAAAAAATAGAAAACTGAAAATTGGGGCGTGCAATATTATTCATCCCCTTTACTTTCAGTGCAGGAAACTCACTCCAGGAGTTCATTGAGGATCTCTGAATGATCCAATGTTGTCCTAAATGACTGATGCTGATAAATATAAGCCCCTGTGTGTAATCAGGTATCCGTATAAATGCCCCTGCTCTGTGATAGTCTCAGTGTTCAGTATAAAGCACAGAGAGCATCATGAAGACCAAGGAACACAACAGGCAGGTCCGTGATACTGTTGTGGAGACGTTTAAAGTCAGATTTGGTTACAAAAAGATTTCCAAAACTTTACACATCCCAAGGAGCACTGTGCAAGCGATCATATGGAAATGGAAGGAGCATCATACCACTGCAAATCTACCAAGACCCGGCCATCCATCCAAACTGTCATCTCACACAAGGAGAAGACTGATCAGAGATGCAGCCAAGAGGCCCATGATCCCTCTGGATGATCTGCAGAGATCTACAGCTGAGATGGGAGCGTCTGTCCATAGGACAACAATCAGCCGTACACTGCACAAATCTGGCCTTTATGGAAGAGTGGCAAGAAGAAAGCCATTTCTCAAAGATATCCATAAAAAGTGGCATTTAAAGTTTGCCACAAGAAACCTGGGACACACCAAACATGTGGAAGAAGGAACTCTGCTCAGAAGAAACTAAAAGCAAACTTTTTGGGCACAACCAAATGATATGTTTGGTGTAAAAGCAACAACACAGTTCATCACCCTGAACACACCATCCCCACTGTCAAACATGGTGGTGGCAGCATCATGGTTTGGGCCTGCTTTTCTTCAGCAGGGACAGGGAAGATGGTTAAGATTGATGAGAAGATGGATGGAGCCAAATACAGGACAATTCTTGAAGAAAACCTGTTGGAGTCTGCAAAAGACCTGAGACTGAGACAATGACAAGACAATGATACTTTTTTTGCAGGATTTATGATGTTTTGCGCTTTTTTGTGTTTGCGCCAAATCTTTACATTTGCGCCTTTTTCAAATTATAAATAATAAGTTTTCTCCTGGTTTCTTACTTATTTTTTTTTAAATTCATCACTTTTCAGAACTTTTCATCTGATTCGTCATTTGAAACTTTTTTTTTTTTAAAAAAAACCCAAAAACTTGCAAAATTTGTTGCAGATTTTCTGCCTCTTCCTGGAGTGATTTTTTTTTTTCATTTTGAAAGACATGAGACTTCTTGCTATAAAAAGCTGCAAAAATGGTTAAAAACAAACAAATAAAATAAGAATATTTTTGCCACATATTTTGTGAACGATTTTGATAAATTTGGCGAATGCCGCAAGATAACAAAAGATAAATGGCTTAAAAAAAAAACAACGACTGATGAATCGGAGCTTGGCTCCTTCTCACGTATCGTTACATTGTCTTGTGAGGGTTTTATCGTCTGCGCTTTCTTCTTATTCTGGGGATTTTCGTTCCTGCGACGCTTATAGACGGTTTCTGTCTTTAGATCACCACTGAGGAGTTTCTTCTCGGAGCCTGGACCCTGTTTCTGTAGGTTATAATATACAGGTCACACATAAAAGGACAAATATATTTTTTGCCAAAGAGCGTAAACCCTCCATGTGCAGCGACTCAGCCGCCGGGCAGAGGTCCGCAACCTTTGTTAGGATTCATTATGATACGATGCAATGTGATTATTGGAGTTTTGGCTCCATATTTTTCAGCGTCTCTAATGGAAAAAATCTGACTTTACCGCTTTTCTTTTTTCAATCCATAATGTACCGATCTATAGAAGTGTGCCTGTATATACCCATACAATAAGCCTATAGAAAGCAGGAAAATTCCCCCGGAGCCTGGGGCTCACTGATAGTGTCTCTGCCTTCAATATTGAACAGCCAAGAATGCCCCAGATGAAGGGTTTTATTTACACTGCCCCATATACATCGCCCCATGTACAGCAACTAATCTACACCGCTCCATATACACCGCCCCATATACAGTCATGGCCAAAAGTTTTGAGAATGCTACAAATATTAATTTTTACAAAGTCTACTGCTTAAGTTTTTCTAATGGCAATTTGCATATACTCCAGAATGTCATAAAGAGTGACCAGCTTAATAGCAATTACTTGCAAAGTCAATATTGGCTAAGAAAATGAACTTTAACCCCCAAAACACATTTCAACATCATTGCATTCCTGCCTTAAAAGGAGCAGCTAACATAGTTTTAGTGATTGTTCCATTGATACAGGTGTGGGTGTTGATGAGGACAGGGCTGGCGATCAATCAGTCATGATTAAGTAAGAATGACACCACTGGACACTTTAAAAGGAGGCTGGTGCTTGGTATCATTGTTTCTCTTCAGTTAACCATGGTTATCTCTAAAGACACACGTGCAGCCATGATTGCTCTGCACAAAAATGGCCTAACAGGGAAGAGTATCGCAGCTACAAAGATTGCACCTCAGTCAACAATCTATCTCATCATCAAGAACTTCAAGGAGAGAGCTTCCATTGTTGCCAAAAAGGCTCCAGGGCGCCCAAGAAGGACCAGCAAACCCCAGGACCATATCGTAAACTGTTTCAGCTGCAGGATCGGACTACCAGCAGTGCTAGAGCTAGCGCAGCAATGGCAGCAGGCTGGTGTGAGAGCTTCTGCACGCACTGTGAGGCGGAGACTGCTGGAGCAAGGCCTGGTTTCAAGGAGGGCAGCAAAGAAGCCACTTCTCTCCAGAAAAAACATCAGGGACCGACTGATATTCTGCAAAAGGTACAGGGAGGGGACTGCTGAGGACCGGGGTAAAGTCATTTTCTCAGATGAATCCCCTTTTCGATTGTTTGGGACAGCTGGAAACAGCTTATTAGGAGAAGAAGAGGTGAGCGCTGCCACCAGTCCTGTCTCATGCCAACTGTTAAGCAGCCGGAAACCATTCATGTGTGGGGTTGCTTCTCAGCCAAGGGAATCGCACCACTCACAGTCTGGCCTAAAAACACAGCCATGAATAAAGAATGGTACCAGAATGTCCTCCAAGAGCAACTTCTCCAACTGTCCAAGAGCAGTTTGGCGCCCAACAATGCCTTTTCCAGCATGATGGAGCACCTTGCTATAAAGCAAAGCTGATCACTAAATGGCTCATGGAACAAAACATAGAGATTTTGGGTCCATGGCCTGGAAACTCCCCAGATCTTAATCCCATTGAGAACTTGTGGGCAATCATCAAGAGACGGGTGGACAAACAAAAACCAACAAATTCTGGCAAAATGCAAGCATTGCTTATGCAAGAATGGACAGCGATCAGTCAGGATTTGCTCCAGAAGATGATTGACAGCTGCCAGGGAGAATTGCAGAGGTCCTGAAGAAGAAGGGGCAACACTGCAAATATTCACTTGCTGCATTAACTCATTCTAACTGTCAATAGAAGCTTCTGGTCTCATAATATGATTGCAATTATATTTCTGTATGTGATGTAAACATCAGACAAACACAATTAAAAACCAGAGGGCAACAGATCATGTGAAAATATAATTTTGGTGACATTCTCAAAACTTTTGGCCATGACTGTACAACACCCAATATACAGCGCCCCATATACAGCACCACATAAATAGTGCTACATATACAGCGTCCCATACCCAGTTCATGGCTGTCGGATGAACATTGGTTCACCCAGCAGCCATTTTTCCCGACCTCTCCATACATTGTTCTCTATGTGAGAGCTGCTGCAGACCCCTCCATACATTGTTCTCTATGTGAGAGCTGCTGCAGACCCCTCCATACATTGTTCTCTATGTGAGAGCTGCTGCAGACCCCTCCATACATTGTTCTCTATGTGAGAGACGATGCAGACCCCTCCATACATTGTTCTCTATGTGAAAGCTGCTGCAGACCCCTCCATACATTGTTCTCTCTGTGAGAGCGGCTGCAGACCCCTCCATACATTGTTCTCTATGTGAAAGCTGCTGCAGACCCCTCCATACATTGTTCTCTATGTGAAAGCTGCTGCAGACCCCTCCATACATTGTTCCCTATGTGAGAGTCGCTGCAGACCCCTCCATACATTGTTCTCTCTGTGAGAGCCGCTGCAGACCCCTCCATACATTGTTCTCTATGTGAAAGCTGCTGCAGACCCCTCCATACATTGTTCTCTATGTGAAAGCTGCTGCAGACCCCTCCATACATTGTTCCCTATGTGAGAGCCGCTGTAGACCCTTCCATACATTGTTCTCTATGTGAGAGCTGCTGCAGACCCCTCCATACATTGTTCTCTATGTGAGAGCCGCTGCAGACCCCTCCATACATTGTTCTCTATGTGAGAGCCGCTGCAGACCCTTCCATACATTGTTCTCTATGTGAGAGCGGCTGCAGACCCCTCCATACATTGTTCTCCATGTGAGAGCCGCTGCAGACCCTTCCATACATTGTTCTCTATGTGAGAGCCGCTGCAGACCCCTCCATACATTGTTCTCTATGTGAGAGCCGCTGCAGACCCTTCCATACATTGTTCTCTATGTGAGAGCGGCTGCAGACCCCTCCATACATTGTTCTCTATGTGAGAGCCGCTGCAGACCCTTCCATACATTGTTCTCTATGTGAGAGCGGCTGCAGACCCCTCCATACATTGTTCTCTATGTGAGAGCCGCTGCAGACCCCTCCATACATTGTTCTCTATGTGAGAGCCGCTGCAGACCCCTCCATACATTGTTCTCTATGTGAGAGCCGCTGCAGACCCCTCCATACATTGTTCTCTATGTGAGAGCCGCTGCAGACCCCTCCATACATTGTTCTCTATGTGAGAGCCGCTGCAGACCCTTCCATACATTGTTCTCTATGTGAGAGCCGCTGCAGACCCCTCCATACATTGTTCTCTATGTGAGAGCTGCTGTAGACCCCTCCATACATTGTTCTCTATGTGAGAGCTGCTGCAGACCCCTCCATACATTGTTCTCTATGTGAGAGCCGCTGCAGACCCCTCCATACATTGTTCTCTATGTGAGAGCGGCTGCAGACCCCTCCATACATTGTTCTCTATGTGAGAGCTGCTGTAGACCCCTCCATACATTGTTCTCTATGTGAGAGCTGCTGCAGACCCCTCCATACATTGTTCTCTATGTGAGAGCGGCTGCAGACCCCTCCAAACATTGTTCTCTATGTGAGAGCCGCTGCAGACCCCTCCATACATTGTTCTCTATGTGAGAGCCGCTGCAGACCCCTCCATACATTGTTCTCTATGTGAGAGCCGCTGCAGACCCCTCCATACATTGTTCTCTATGTGAGAGCCGCTGCAGACCCCTCCAAACATTGTTCTCTATGTGAGAGCCGCTGCAGACCCCTCCATACATTGTTCTCTATGTGAGAGCCGCTGCAGACCCCTCCATACATTGTTCTCTATGTGAGAGCCGCTGCAGACCCCTCCATACATTGTTCTCTATGTGAGAGCCGCTGTAGACCCCTCCATACATTGTTCTCTATGTGAGAGCCGCTGTAGACCCCTCCATACATTGTTCTCTATGTGAGAGCCGCTGCAGACCCCTCCATACATTGTTCTCTATGTGAGAGCCGCTGCAGACCCCTCCATACATTGTTCTCTATGTGAGAGCCGCTGCAGACCCCTCCATACATTGTTCTCTATGTGAGAGCCGCTGTAGACCCCTCCATACATTGTTCTCTATGTGAGAGCCGCTGCAGACCCCTCCATACATTGTTCTCTATGTGAGAGCTGCTGCAGACCCCTCCATACATTGTTCTCTATGTGAGAGCCGCTGCAGACCCCTCCATACATTGTTCTCTATGTGAGAGCTGCTGTAGACCCCTCCATACATTGTTCTCTATGTGAGAGCCGCTGCAGACCCCTCCATACATTGTTCTCTATGTGAGAGCCGCTGCAGACCCCTCCATACATTGTTCTCTATGTGAGAGCCGCTGCAGACTCCTCCATACATTGTTCTCTATGTGAGAGCTGCTGCAGACCCCTCCATAGATTGTTCTCTATGTGAGAGCCGCTGCAGACCCCTCCATACATTGTTCCCTGTGAGAGCCGCTGCAGACCCCTCCATACATTGTTCTCTATGTGAGAGTCGCTGCAGACCCCTCCATACATTGTTCTCTATGTGAGAGCGGCTGCAGACCCCTCCATACATTGTTCTCTATGTGAGAGCCGCTGCAGACTCCTCCATACATTGTTCTCTATGTGAGAGCCGCTGCAGACCCCTCCATACATTGTTCTCTATGTGAGAGCTGCTGTAGACCCCTCCATACATTGTTCTCTATGTAAGAGCCGCTGTAGACCCCTCCATACATTGTTCTCTATGTGAGAGCCGCTGCAGACCCCTCCATACATTGTTCTCTATGTGAGAGCCGCTGCAGACCCCTCCATACATTGTTCTCTATGTGAGAGCTGCTGCAGACCCCTCCATACATTGTTCTCTATGTGAGAGCTGCTGCAGACTCCTCCATACATTGTTCTCTATGTGAGAGCCGCTGCAGACTCCTCCATACATTGTTCTCTATGTGAGAGCCGCTGCAGACTCCTCCATACATTGTTCTCTATGTGAGAGCCGCTGCAGACTCCTCCATACATTGTTCTCTATGTGAGAGCCACTGCAGACCCCTCCATACATTGTTCTCTATGTGAGAGCCGCTGTAGACCCCTCCATACATTGTGCTCTATGTGAGAGCCACTTTAGACCCCTCTATACATTGTTCTCTATGTGAGAGCCACTTTAGACCCCTCTATACATTGTTCTCTATGTGAGAGCCACTTTAGACCCCTCTATACATTGTTCTCTCATCTTTTGGAAGAACAAAAAGTTCAACAGTCTGAAATAAAATCTGCCGGATCCTTATCCCTGTATCTAGTAGGAGCCCCCCAGACAGCCCATAGATCCCTCCGATATCAGCGGGGTTAAACCAACATCAGTGTAATATGTACGGGCTCCTTGGAGTGAGAGATTGGGAGACGTCTTATCGCTGAGATTCCTATAATGTCTGCTCTGGAATCCCTACAATGTGACATCTCACATGTCCTGTGCGGACGCTGATGAATCTGTGCGCGATGTCACACGCCGGGGACTGATAGCGAGAATATGCGCTGGAAGTGTCGTCTGACAATGAATGTTTCCCAGAATCGCCCCCGGTCTCACGTTATCACCGTATTTCACCAAATCACGGGACACACGGTCATTCTGCAAATATTACTGATGAATCAGTGACATCACACAGCGGTGACATCATAAAGAAGCGCTAATAATACACAGAAAATCCCCTGCCATCCACTCATCCTCCTGCTGCACAATTATTCATCCCCCTGCTGCACAATTATTCATCTCTCCTGCTGCACAATTATTCATCCCGCCTTACTTCATAATGGCCACAAGTGATGTGAACCCTGTTTATATAATGAGTGCGCGGAGTATACAGTATGTATGTGTAGTGTGTATATCTGAGTATACATATCTGTGTAAGCAGTGTATGTATGTGTGCAGTATAACAGTACTACATGGGTGTATGTTAGAGCAGCACTATGTATGTGTGCAGTATAGCAGTACTACATGGGTGTATGTTAGAGCGGCACTATGTATGTGTGTAGTATAGCAGTACTACATGGGTGTATGTTAGAGCAGCACTATGTATGTGTGCAGTATAGCAGTACTACATGGATGTATGTTAGAGCGGCACTATGTATGTGTGTAGTATAGCAGTACTACATGGGTGTATGTTAGAGTGGCACTATGTATGTGTGTAGTATAGCAGTACTACATGGGTGTATGTTAGAGCAGCACTATGTATGTGTGCAGTATAGCAGTACTACATGGGTGTATGTTAGAGCGGCACTATGTATGCAGGCTATAGAGCAGTACTACAGGGGTGTATGTTAGAGCGGCACTATGTATGCATGCTATAGGGCAGTACTACAGGGGTGTATGTTAGAGCGGCACTATGTATGCATGCTATAGGGCAGTACTACAGGGGTGTATGTTAGAGCAGCACTATGTATGCAGGCTATAGAGCAGTACTACAGGGGTGTATGTTAGAGCGGCACTATGTATGCATGCTATAGGGCAGTACTACAGGGGTGTATGTTAGAGCGGCACTATGTATGCATGCTATAGGGCAGTACTACAGGGGTGTATGTTAGAACGGCACTATATACAGTATATGTGCAGTATAGCAGCACTGTAGAGCGGCATTATGTATGCAGGCTATAGAGCAGTACTACAGGGGTGTATGTTAGAGCAGCACTATGTATGCAGGCTATAGAGCAGTACTACAGGGGTGTATGTTAGAGCAGCACTATGTATGCAGGCTATAGAGCAGTACTACAGGGGTGTATGTTAGAGCAGCACTATGTATGCAGGCTATAGAGCAGTACTACAGGGGTGTATGTTAGAGCGGCACTATGTATGCATGCTATAGGGCAGTACTACAGGGGTGTATGTTAGAACGGCACTATATACAGTATATGTGCAGTATAGCAGCACTGTAGAGCGGCATTATGTATGCAGGCTATAGAGCAGTACTACAGGGGTGTATGTTAGAGCGGCACTATGTATGCAGGCTATAGAGCAGTACTACAGGGGTGTATGTTAGAGCGGCACTATGTATGCAGGCTATAGAGCAGTACTACAGGGGTGTATGTTAGAGCAGCACTATGTATGCAGGCTATAGAGCAGTACTACAGGGGTGTATGTTAGAGCGGCACTATGTATGCTGGCTATAGAGCAGTACTACAGGGGTGTATGTTAGAGCGGCACTATGTATGCAGGCTATAGAGCAGTACTACAGGGGTGTATGTTAGAGCGGCACTATGTATGCTGGCTATAGAGCAGTACTACAGGGGTGTATGTTAGAGCGGCACTATGTATGCAGGCTATAGAGCAGTACTACAGGGGTGTATGTTAGAGCGGCACTATGTATGCAGGCTATAGAGCAGTACTACAGGGGTGTATGTTAGAGCGGCATTATGTATGCAGGCTATAGAGCAGTACTACAGGGGTGTATGTTAGAGCGGCACTATGTATGCAGGCTATAGAGCAGTACTACAGGGGTGTATGTTAGAGCAGCACTATGTATGCAGGCTATAGAGCAGTACTACAGGGGTGTATGTTAGAGCAGCACTATGTATGCAGGCTATAGAGCAGTACTACAGGGGTGTATGTTAGAGCGGCACTATGTATGCAGGCTATAGAGCAGTACTACAGGGGTGTATGTTAGAGCGGCACTATGTATGCAGGCTATAGAGCAGTACTACAGGGGTGTATGTTAGAGCGGCACTATGTATGCAGGCTATAGAGCAGTACTACAGGGGTGTATGTTAGAGCGGCACTATGTATGCAGGCTATAGAGCAGTACTACAGGGGTGTATGTTAGAGCGGCACTATGTATGCAGGCTATAGAGCAGTACTACAGGGGTGTATGTTAGAGCGGCACTATGTATGCTGGCTATAGAGCAGTACTACAGGGGTGTATGTTAGAGCGGCACTATGTATGCAGGCTATAGAGCAGTACTACAGGGGTGTATGTTAGAGCAGCACTATGTATGCAGGCTATAGAGCAGTACTACAGGGGTGTATGTTAGAGCGGCACTATGTATGCAGGCTATAGAGCAGTACTACAGGGGTGTATGTTAGAGCAGCACTATGTATGCAGGCTATAGAGCAGTACTACAGGGGTGTATGTTAGAGCGGCACTATGTATGCAGGCTATAGAGCAGTACTACAGGGGTGTATGTTAGAGCGGCACTATGTATGCAGGCTATAGAGCAGTACTACAGGGGTGTATGTTAGAGCGGCACTATGTATGCAGGCTATAGAGCAGTACTACAGGGGTGTATGTTAGAGCGGCACTATGTATGCAGGCTATAGAGCAGTACTACAGGGGTGTATGTTAGAGCGGCACTATGTATGCAGGCTATAGAGCAGTACTACAGGGGTGTATGTTAGAGCGGCACTATGTATGCAGGCTATAGAGCAGTACTACAGGGGTGTATGTTAGAGCGGCACTATGTATGCAGGCTATAGAGCAGTACTACAGGGGTGTATGTTAGAGCAGCACTATGTATGCAGGCTATAGAGCAGTACTACAGGGGTGTATGTTAGAGCAGCACTATGTATGCAGGCTATAGAGCAGTACTACATGGATGTATGTTAGAGCAGCACTATGTATGCAGGCTATAGAGCAGTACTACAGGGGTGTATGTTAGAGCAGCACTATGTATGCAGGCTATAGAGCAGTACTACAGGGGTGTATGTTAGAGCAGCACTATGTATGCAGGCTATAGAGCAGTACTACAGGGGTGTATGTTAGAGCGGCACTATGTATGCAGGCTATAGAGCAGTACTACAGGGGTGTATGTTAGAGCGGCACTATGTATGCAGGCTATAGAGCAGTACTACAGGGGTGTATGTTAGAGCAGCACTATGTATGCAGGCTATAGAGCAGTACTACAGGGGTGTATGTTAGAGCAGCACTATGTATGCAGGCTATAGAGCAGTACTACAGGGGTGTATGTTAGAGCGGCAC